>NC_135866.1:13920282-14220282 GCF_031162955.1 Sander vitreus
TAGCAATGAATAATTTTTCCATCAAATTTATTTATGCTTGCCCCTTTAAGGGTTAAAATCATGGTTTTTATTTCCTGTAATGTCGTCTTTTTATTTATTTCTTTGAGTGTAGATACACAGTATGTCTCTGCTCTAATTAACAGATTAGCAGATATCCAGCTTCATTTTCATCAAATTTAAGTACAACTGCTATTAATACCACGACTATATTTTAATAGATTGTGAAACACAGCTACAGTAGATGTTGAACTCTACACTGTCATAAGGGCTTGACGTGTTTAACTGTTTTACCTGTTAGAACAAAAGGTTATTTTGTCTATTTTTGGAAGGTTTTATTTTTATCTATAATAGAAATGTTAACTAGGACACAAAGGAAGCAGGCACAGAAGAAAAAATTTACCGTTTTCTTATTTTCTTTCTCATCAAGCAGAGGTTAACCTTCATCTGTGGCTAAAAGGAGGTTACAGCAGAAAGATGCACCATCACTGATAATCAAAGAACAGACAATTAGATGTATAACGTCCCTAGAAAATTACAAAACTCAATTTGAAATCAGTGTGACATTGAGGGCAAAAAAGCCTGATAGTATTTTGGCTTCCCTGTCAGTGTGTGTTACGTATGATCTGTGCTCTGTGCCTAACTTTGAACACAAGTAGAGAAGCCGCTCGTAACCCTGAGCAAAGGGAGCAGTCTCACTGTAGCCTTTATGGAAAAGATTTATAAAATCTCAGATCTCACTTGTGAAAGCGTTCCTAAATTTAGGTCTAGCAGCAACCCATCACCTTGTAATCAATTTGAAATAGTCAAGCACATCCAACCCTCTGACCATCACCTGAATGGTAAACGCTTCTTGGCGCAGTTTGCCTCAAGTGCAATTTGAGAAAAAGGTTTCACTTCCTTTGCCAAGGTTTATTGTCATTTTTTTTTTTTTTTAAAGATGATATTTTTGGGGGCTTTTCTGCCTTTAATTTTAGACAGGACAGCTAGGTGAGAAAGGGGAGAGAGAGGGGGAAGACATGCAGGAAATGCGTCATTGGTCGGATTTCAAACCCTGGACCTCTGCATTGAGGCATAAACCTCACAGTATATGTGCACCTGCTCTACCCACTGAGCCAACCCAACCACAAAGTTTTGCATTTTTTTAATACCTTAAAGAGTTTTGTCATTTAACAGGCTATAGGGGGGAGGAGCTATGGTGGGAGGGGCATTATGTGGTTGCAGTTGATGAGAAACACTGATGGGGTGATGGGTCATGTAATTTTGTATGCCAACCTTCCAAACATTTGTATCAAAATCCAAAATGGCAGCATAATGTGGACAAAGACACTGGCCATGAGGTAAGTGTTGTTATATTTTTCACGATTACGATATTTTAGAGTGATTCTGTTTTATAAAATAGTTTTCTAAGAACAGTTTTACATGTTCTTGGGGATATTTTTTTTAAATTATCTTCTCATAACTTTGATAATCAGGCAGTGAATGCTTGTATCCTGGGGGATACATTGCCCATATAAGGGTATTTAACAGGGCCGATTACTCACAGATACACTTATGTTTTGAGGCCGGTTCTCTACAGATATTGAATAGGATAAAGGTGTTCAACATTGATAACTTTTTTTTTTTTCTCTCAAATGTGTATTATTGATGAATTCACCAGTATACACATGTTGTCAGGGAATTTCTGTCAGCCGTTTCTACAGTACAAGAAACAGCTTCCATTGCCCATAGAATATATATATGGTGTGGGGCACCACAGGGAAGATGGTAGAATAAAAAAAACAGGAAAAAGGTGTTATAAAAATCGGCACATGAACGGTTTAAAAAGTTATGAAATGTAAAATTGATATCCTACATGGGCAATGCATCTTGGGAGATAAAGTTTTTTCCATTTTTTTCAAATTTTGTATGGATAACATGAAATAATGTAGCTAATTAATTGTTTATGAACTGTTTTAAAAGTTGGCATATGAACATATGAAATAAAAAGAATACAATGCAAAATGTAACCCTAAATGGACAATGTATCTCGGGAGATACAGAGTGTAACTTAGAAAATAAAGATCATGTATTTTGAAAAAAAAAAAAAAACATGAACATTTTAGTCTAGATACATAAAAAAAAATAGCAATGAATAATTTTTCCATCAAATTTATGTATGCTTGCCCCTTTAAGGGTTAAAATCATGGTTTTTATTTCCTGTAATGTCGTCTTTTTATTTATTTCTTTGAGTGTAGATACACAGTATGTCTCTGCTCTAATTAACAGATTAGCAGATATCCAGCTTCATTTTCATCAAATTTAAGTACAACTGCTATTAATACCACGACTATATTTTAATAGATTGTGAAACACAGCTACAGTAGATGTTGAACTCTACACTGTCATAAGGGCTTGACGTGTTTAACTGTTTTACCTGTTAGAACAAAAGGTTATTTTGTCTATTTTTGGAAGGTTTTATTTTTTATCTATAATAGAAATGTTAACTAGGACACAAAGGAAGCAGGCACAGAAGAAAAAAATTTACCGTTTTTCTTATTTTCTTTCTCATCAAGCAGAGGTTAACCTTCATCTGTGGCTAAAAGGAGGTTACATCAGAAAGATGCACCATCACTGATAATCAAAGAACAGACAATTAGATGTATAACGTCCCTAGAAAATTACAAAACTCAATTTGAAATCAGTGTGACATTGAGGGCAAAAAAAGCCTGATAGTATTTTTGGCTTCCCTGTCAGTGTGTGTTACGTATGATCTGTGCTCTGTGCCTAACTTTGAACACAAGTAGAGAAGCCGCTCGTAACCCTGAGCAAAGGGAGCAGTCTCACTGTAGCCTTTATGGAAAAGATTTATAAAATCTCAGATCTCACTTGTGAAAGCGTTCCTAAATTTAGGTCTAGCAGCAACCCATCACCTTGTAATCAATTTGAAATAGTCAAGCACATCCAACCCTCTGACCATCACCTGAATGGTAAACGCTTCTTGGCGCAGTTTGCCTCAAGTGCAATTTGAGAAAAAGGTTTCACTTCCTTTGCCAAGGTTTATTGTCATTTTTTTTTTTTTTTAAAGATGATATTTTTGGGGGCTTTTCTGCCTTTAATTTTAGACAGGACAGCTAGGTGAGAAAGGGGAGAGAGACAGGGGGAAGACATGCAGGAAATGTGTCATTGGTCAGATTTGAACATCTGCGTCGAGACATAAACCTCTCAGTTTATGTGCGCCTGCTCTACCACTGAGCCAACCCGGCCACAGTGATCATATTTCTTTAACAAATTCAATTACAAAGTAATATTTTTATACTCCTGTAGCAGTGTTAAATTGAATCAGCATGACTGTTCATTTCTGACCATGCAGAAGAATGAATGTTATTTTAAAATTATTATTTCCCCTCCTGAGAAGAAAACGTCTCTTTATTGTTGCCAATTAACGGGATTTCCATGGAGTCCAAGGTTTCTTGTATTTGTTTTTAGGCATTATGCCAACTGCAGAAATATAAGAGGGGGAGAGAAATATTAGAAATGCATACATGTCAGAGCCTTTAGTTCACGCAACAAAAGAGTGGAGGTGTTTTCACACATACAGCCTTATTAGAAGGCATGCACTGCTGCTGCTGCTGCAAAGAGACATAAAACACTTAACCTACTTTGTTTAAATACAGTATTATCAAATACCCTTTATCTAAGTAGGCCTGAATATGTATAATGTTTAATAAGTATTCTCTTTCATTAGTGCACTTCATAAATTATTTAGAAAAAATATCTCAAAAAATGCAATATATATTAACATCGTTGGGCACACGTTTGGGATTGGGGTGAATACAGTTTTATGTTGTCTAATAAAATAAATGCAGCTTTTTTTGATTCATTAACTCATTAATGACCATGTACTATATACCATATCTTCAGCAAGTCCCCAGTCCACTTTTATACAGTTACACATTCAAACCTGTACAACCACAGCCATTTACACTCTACTGCTGAACAGGTTTCTAATCAGATTTAGTATATCTTCATGAAATATAATAACACTGGCTAGTCCAGTTGATTTAAAAAGCTAAAAAAAAAATTATGTTCACCCACTTTAGTAAATTGTCAATCATCGATGTAGCCCAAAAATAGTAAATTAATTCATGTTTAATGTGTTTTGGAAATACTTTTGCAGTACAAACTAAACAACTGAATACTTCAGGAATTGTAAATTAAAACACATTGGATATCTATAAAACAATCTTTCCAGTGCATGACTTGTTTTGTTTTTTTCGGCTGATTTCATGGAATACCGGCAGGAGATTGGCAGAGTTTTGCAAATCCGGCAACGGGATGTCAAACAAAGGGAGAAGTTGAGATGCTGCTTGGCAGAAGATTCTCTATTTCTGCTGGTATTATAGACAAATTAGATACGCCGCAGGCCTACTTTTTCCCCCCTATGGAAATGACCCGCATAGTGTAATTTAGGAAACATGCAGTGGACGGCATAAATGCTCCATCTTCTCTCGTAATCCCTGCTGCTGAAGGTTTTCAGTACAAGCTGAGCAAAATTGTCTACACTGTTCCATGGCAATGAGGTTTTTATTCAGAGCCACAGTGGCTGTGTTGTACATTGTTTGATGGAGGTTTTTCTTTAATCCACTGAAGGAGACATTTTAGCAGTCCAGTTGTAACAAGACTGGCTCTGTAAAAAATTAATTTTTAAAGGATACTAGTCTTGTCAAGAGCTATATTGCCTGTTATATTAACTACCATTCACCTGCCTGTCATAATTCAAGGTGTAGTTTTAGATTTAAAGAAAGAAAATTAGTAGAAGAAACATATCACACTAAGCGGTACTCATTATTGTGTGGGTCTTTATTTCGCAGGAGATAAAGACAGCAGGGCGGGTGCTCAGGCTAATAACTATTTCAAGTCCCAATAAAGCTCAAACATCTGATATGACTTAGGAAGCTGATAGAGGCTTGGCGAGGGAGCCTGTTCTTTTGTCAGAAGCATCCTGCTCCAAAATCCCAACAGACATACATAATCACCTTTCCCTCATTCTATTTATTTATGTCTTATTAATGTTTGCGGATGGCACAAATGCCAAGTCACTCACTCTGTAGGCAGTGATTTACCACATGTAAATATGCCGAGAGCAATTTTCGCTGCTCTGCCAACGCCTCCATCAATCAAACTTTTTATAACCTGGATACGATAATAGGGCAAATGTGGGAACAGTTGTGTTTTTTGGCATTGCTTTCACTTTATTTGGCTACTCTGTCTGGTGTTTTTGAGCAAATAAACGTTTTCCACTTACTTTACTAATTACTTCAATTGCAAAATTCGGACCAAGTTAACCTAACCCTTTTTTTTTGCTTTAGTAGTCCAAACACTAGATTGCAAGTAAATCCTTTGCACATGGTGCCTAACATAGGCCAACAATGCACAACGTCTTCTTTGATAACGACATTTCTTAGATCATTTCTCACACTCACAGGTTATTTATTAAGGTCATTAAAATTCCCTTTTAATTATTTTCTGTGCGCTTTAGGAGCCCATCTGCTGCCAAGGTGTTGCGGCACATTTAATTACAATTTAGAATGAATAACAACAAATTAGGTAGTAATAAGGAAAGGGGTTCAGTGACAGTGGGATTCAGAATGTGCCTTTTATTATTAAAAATATGCGCTTCAGGAAAACAAAAAAGGTGCTGTTGATGACCTTCAGCTTTTTAAGTATCACATCTGCCACCAACACAGTCTGCACCAACCAATCAAAATGCTCCTCCTTTGTCTTACATGAGTCACAGGTATTCTGCAACAAGGCGCACTTGTCTTAGTGGGAGGTTGCACACACATTATCAGCCCTAATCCTCTTATTTCCTTTCTCCTTTTGAAAATGTGTCTTTCCTCTCGACCTCATCAGAGGAGGTAGTATGTCCATATTACATGCCGTCTGGCAGCTGCTGCAAGCTCTCACTTCATTTTGCGGGGGCTCCATGAACCTCAAGGTCCAGAGAAACACAAATAACACATGCTGCCAAAAAATATAGGATATCTTTTTCCATGTGCTAGTCTGTGCTATAGGCTGAATCACTGAAAAGATCTGGCTGACGGAGAATGCTTTGAAGGTTTTAGTCATACCCAAATGTGCTGGTTTTCCTCTCATGCGCCTCGTCAAGGTTTCTCCCTCGTGCGTCTGCGAGTGGATCTGCTACAAAGAGAATTGCAGATCAACTTCGGCTTGACAATAGATGAATGCAGCCAAGCACAAAGAGGCTAAACAGCGTTGCCTGCACCTCAACATAACTTGGAAGCACATTTCATTTAGCGTGCAACGTGCTGAGGAGAAATGATGCTCGTACATAACATAATTTGCAAATTTCCCTTTTGATTTCTTCACATTATCTTTAGAAAACAATAATACTTTGCTGTTTCATAACTGGAACACTTCCTTGTTACTCCTCGCAATGATCAGGAACAGTTATGAGAGTATTATTAGATACATTCATGAAAATGAACCGCTTCTCGTTCTCAGTGAATTAGAGGCACATGGCTGTGAGTTGCAGTACAAAGCAGGCTTTGTAGAATTAAGCGACACTGAGGGTGCTGCTGTGATTGTCATTTCCAGGCATGATGGTTCCAGTATCTCATAAACAGACACCCCTCCTGCGCTTTTCATGCATTGGACAACCAGCAAACCCTCCAGTCAACAATAGCTCGGGGGGCAAAGAAACCCTGCTCATTAATGGCCGAGACTGAGGGAGGCAGCAGGAATCGAGTAAGTGAAAGGGTCGCCCACAAACAAGCACATTTTTATTTGTTGGTTTAAAATTAAATAAAAAAAATAAAAAAAACAGCACAGTACGGCATTCAGATAGAGGAACCGCATGATGTTGGAGACAAGCTTAAAATGCCTGTGTGATTTTTTTCTTTTTCTTTCCCCAAACAGCTGTATCAGTTTCTGACGAATCTTTTTTTGCCACTTCATGTTTGTTTACATGGACCGAAACGTGAACTGGCCTGCTTTCTTATCACAACATCCTGAACAATTTCTACAATTCATCTTATTCATACATATTTTTGAAAATCAATAAATATAATAAAAATTATAACTGGGTTTACAACAGATATTTAGATGTTTTCTTGAATAATTCCAGGCTAAACTACAGTTAATTGAAAGTAAATACTCTAATAGGCTGACATTATTCCATGACCACGTGTATGGATGTGATTAGACCATTAGCTCAGTCAAGGTCCAACACTCAATTTCTTCCGATCAGATGCGCGCTGCATTAACACTGAGCAGATGTTGCTGATAGTTCAAACCCCACGTGTAAATGTTGATGAATGAAATTATGCTTATATTATGAACGCTTTATAAATGAAACAGGAAACAGACAAAATGATGACAGTATGAATAAAGAGTGTAATATATGTGAAATTCTCACATTTACATATGTTGTGCGAGAGTTAGTGGAATTGTTCAAATAAGAGGAGGATAACTAGATTTTAAAAAGGGAAAATGTGATTAAGTTATACTAACGCCACAACACAGTTACATACACAGGACATATTTTCATTTGCATGTTAAAGTTAAACACGGCTCTCTTCAAACGTGGGGGAAATAGAGGTAATCTAGAGGGACTATGCACAATATGTGCACAACAGATATATTATTCATTCTTTGAAGTTATTGTTACAGTACAGTACAGTGGTGGAAAGAGAGTAAGTACTTTAGAATAATTTTAAAGTACTTGTACTTTACTTGAGTATTTCTATTTTAGGATATTTTTAAAATTCTACTCCACCACATTTCAGAGGGAGAGATTGTACTTTTTACTCTAATACATACTTTTTTAGTTACTTTGCAGATTGAGATTATTAATACAAAATATAATTTACACATTCATTATATATTATTATATATTAAGCTATCCAGCAGTATGTTAAGTAGTTAAAATGAACCCCACCTGTAACAGCTGCAACATTAAAGTGATGCTTTCATATTAATGCATCAATCATTTTATATAATATTTATGATTCAGACAGACATTCTGCATTAAAGTACTTTTAGTGTTGGTACTTTAGGCATATTTTGATGTTAATACTTCTGTATTATATTTGTACATTTTGATTTTGAATGTGGGACTTTACAGAGTAACAGAACACTGTTGTATAGTTACTTTTACCTAAATAAAAGATCTAAGTACTGCCACCACTGACAGTCACATTTAATGTTAATGTAACTTGCTTAAACTCAAAAAGACTGTGTACACACACACACAGTATGCAACTGCCAATACAACTTACAAATTACAGTGTGTGGGATAGGATGTCACATTTCACTCCCTGTCTTTGAGGAAAAAAATAACTCTCTCTGTATTTGCCTTGTAGAGGTTTTTTTTTGTTTTTTAAACCACCCGGTGTGTAACAGACAGATGTAAGCCGTTAATAGTAGATTTTGAGCAACACTCTAGAAAGAGGACCTAAATAAGCAAGGAGATGTGGGTAGAAATGTGAAAGTGATACAACCATCACACGTCTAGCAATATAATAAAACTACATAATTTCCATTTCTGAAAATAGAGCAACTGCTCCATAGTTGCATTTCACAGCACAAAACCCATCAGCCCTTGTCACAGATGAGCTGCAGTAAAGGGAGCCTGGTCTGCTGCAAGCTGGATGTACTTAATGAAATAGCCGCTGTGTGAGAAATCTAGACCAGAGCAGTATTTCTGTTTACCACAATTTACCCCCCAACATGCACTTTGAGGGGTTTCTTGGAAAAACAGGTACATATCAGCTAAATCCTCTTCCACCTTACTGAAACAGTTGCAGCAAACAGCCGTTGTTCTTGTCTTCTCTGATCTAGTTTTCCCCCAATCTGCACACATGTTGCCACATCAATAAAATCAATTCCCTCTCTGTCATGCTTTAATCACTCACATACGTTTTTAATGAAATCTGCAAAACTTCAATGAATTTTTCAACGTCAGATGCTCTACGCCTCCTCTCGCCCCCATTTTCTGTTTCCTGATTTCTTTCACATGTCAACATGTATTCTTCCTCCACGGTTTGCCTCGATTCTTCTTCTGTTGTCTTTTGCTCTTCTTCTGCCCTCTCTTGACTATTTTGCAAATCCATAAACTTGCTTGAAACCATTTCCAAAAATGTGATTATGTTGGATATATCTCTTTTTTTTTCTCCTCCTCAGCAAATAACACAAAACCCAAAGAATGAGAAGAAGACACCTAGTGCACTGAAGACGTTACCAGAAAAATGAAGGGCCTATTTCACAGACATGGATTAAACTAATCCTGGTCTAATACACTGAAAAAGAGAACTTTGGCTGGCTGTCTGTGAAACCAATCCTTAAATCTCATTGAATTTAAAATGTCTGATATCTCTGCCTTATACTCAGCTGTTTTATACAACATGGGAGACCTAGCAGTACAACTGCTTATTAAAAGGACAATTCCGGCGCCAAATGAAGGTGTTAATAACACATGGGTACCGAGTCGACTGTTCTCTGGGATATGTTTTTCATGCTAATCAAATGTGACCAGTTTTAGCGCAAACCGCTAATTAGCTTATAAAGCTAGTTGTCAGGGCATGCAAAAGTAAAAAGAAATCACTATTTCTATACCACTAACAAGGCTCAAAATAGCACCACACTTCCACGGTAGCATAATGAGGATCCCTACATGTAAAAGCATTGAGAACTTTGTAAGTGTACAAAAAAAACATAGTCCCGTTCAGTATACAGACAGGCGCCATCTTGGGAAAACAGTCATGACCAGTCGAACGACGAACGCCGTGCTTGAGCTATGTTACTGGTTACTCGGCTAATTAGCGGTTTGCGATAAATATAATAATAAAATATAATAATAAAACTGGTCACATTCGATTAGCATGAAAACATATCCCTGAGAACGGTCAACTCGGTACCCATGTGTTATTAACCCCCTAGGTTCATTTTGCGCCGGAATTGTCCTTTAATAGCATTGACATGGGTTGTATAAGTTTCCACGTTGACATACATGAACTAGTTAACAAAAACAAAAAACACTTTATTCTTAATTCACATACACACACACATTGTAGTGAAATTTTATTTCTGCAATTTAACCCACCCTAGTATTAGGAGCAGTAGACAGCTATACAGCATCCGGGGAGAAACTTGGGGTTCAGTGTCTTGCTCAGGAAGACTTTGACATGTGGCCAGAGGAGCCTGGGATTGAACTGCCAAGGAAAAAAAAAAAGATTTACGATAACGAATAACCTCCGAAGCCTCTTGAATTTATTGGGCATAGGGTTTGAACTTTCCACAAAATTCAATCAAAGAGTGCTATCCCTGTCCAAGTTCTCTCTCTCTCTCGCCCATTTTATTTCCTTAATATATTCCCTTTAATCTATTTCAGATTATATCAGACTTTTGCTATATCACGGCAGTGGCGGCCTACACAGTTAAGTGCCGCCACAGTATGATTTCTGGCAGAAGGCAGAGAATGAATGGCTAAATCATGATGTTCCTGTCTGATGTCTAATGTTCTTTTACTTTTAAAGGCATTTAACTGACACTTCTACATGGAGGGAGTTACAAAAAAAAAGCTGCAAATAGTCATCAAACTGTCATCTCACTCTCCGTCTTTGCTTTTACGCTGAAAATATTTCCAAGCAACCCACAATGGATGTACAATTGTTAATTATTAATGGTTACATGATCCTGAATGCATTTTTGCTCCCTAAACATTGCTAACTGTGTATGTATGTCTGTGTAAAATATTTAGATGTACAAGCCCTTTGCAATTGTAAGAGCTCTGCACAGGATGCTGCAGTCAATATCACAGCACAACAAATATCAATGATGACCGCTGTGCTGGATATGAAAGATACTTGCATTGCAGCCATTAGATTGTGCCAGGCCAGTGATTCTGAGCTCATCTTTCCTTGACTCAAGTGTTGCCGTCATGCTGCATGTCTAGGGTTGTTTGATGTGAGAACATTGCCCCCTGCTGATTCCCTGATGTACACTATCAGAGGCCTTCATCAGCCAATCTGACTGACAGAAGACATGTGGGATGGGGTCACTCAAATGCCACAAAGCGATCACTCTTAGCTTTGACAACTTTTTTTTTGGTTCACTCTCATGTCACAACTCTGGTGTCATTTATCATGCGAGTTTCATCTCCAGCAGCAAGTGTATAATGTTCTGGATATGCTGCTGACATAAGATTGGACTCCGCCAGACCAAAGTGGTTGGAGAAATCATATAGAATAAAGTTTGAGTGGTCTAAATAAGTCACTCATATCCTAAATAAATATTCATTACATAATGAAAAAAATCCCTTTTCTCAGTGCATCATTAAAGCAACCGGAAAACTTTTAAATCTTTAATATTTCTTTATAACATTAAATATTCATGACTAAATAAGACACAATCACAAAGTTTGGGTGGAAAAAGACTTGGAAACTGAGCTCATCTGCTCCATCAGGACTGGGGGGGGGGGGATTAATCTGAAATCAGATTGAATTGACCGTTTTCTGGCAACATAAGCAAACAACCACTAACTGTCATCACAATTTGATTCAAATGTTGCTAAATCCTGGTTAGCACATGGAAGTATGTGACTGTATTATTCCCATTGTGTTCATGTTAGCTGATTTTCATTTGGGAGAGGTAAAAGTAGACGATTATGTTCTGTTTGATTGATTGATTGATTTTTTTCGATCTGCAAATTAACCAGAAACTATTTTGATAATCATTTAAGTAATTTTTCAAACAGAGATGCCTAATGTTACCTGGTTCAAGCTTGTCTTATGTGATAGTTACCTGAATATCTTTGGGTGTTGATGTTTTTTTAGCCTTTAACGAACAATATTTTCCCATGAGCCCTAGACTAGTTTGCAGACTAAATGTTGCGACCTGACAAAAGGTAAGTCCAGCTGAAATTAAAACTAGAATGTTAGAAAAAAAATTACTTCAGAAAAGAGCGTTGGTGAGTTTTATGGATATGGACGAAACCAATTTTTGATGGCGCAGGTACCTGCACTGCCGCGCTTGTAGTTTTTTCATGGGAGCTGTCGTTTTACCCGTGATCACAAAGTAAACGTTGTTTAACTTAAAATCACGAAGGTTTCAATTTGTTATTGCAACTGCTATAGATGATGGCAATGCGTCATACTCGTAAAATATGAAAAGTAGACGTGACGTCATGACTTCGGCTCTTTATACTATACTTATTAGAATCGCTAAACAAATAAGAGATGAGAGCAGTTATTCAGAGGTCAGGAACCAGGCTACAGACAAAACAGCACAGACAGAAACCCAAACGATTCTAACTTTGGGAAAATTTGTGCGTTTGTGTAGGTCCCCATTCCTCATAGTAAGAAGATTATTAAGAAAACATGTTTTGCGGGCCTTTAATAAAACAAAAAAGGGATTAAGAATAAACATTGAAAGCTTAGCAAATAAAAAACAAAGCTTATGCTTTACTGTAAATTATGCGTTTGTCTCCTTACAAAGCATCAGTCTGCAGCTGTCAGAGATGAAGTTCAACAGTTCAAGAGTGTGTCACAGTTCTAAATACCATGTGGGTCCCATTTCATCTGTCAGCCAGCATATATTTCATGATGAAATTTTCATGTCTACTAGTTGAGCCATCCAACATAATGGTCGAAATGTTCTAAATAGAACGGTAAAAACGCCTGGTGAGAGAAATTGGTATTCTAACAGCAGCCCTGCTTCCAACTGCTGGTAATCTGTATTCACACAGTCTGCGATGTCAGACGAAAGACTTCAACTAGCAGTCAATTCTATTCAGTATTTTCTATTATGCCACCACCACTATTTACATTCTCTGTCAGCACCCGAGGCAGCTTCCACCCTGTCCGACAGTTTCAGGAATCACTCCCAGTGGGAATATAAAAAAAAACCCTGCTGTGAACATAGTGTGAAAACAAGTGTTTTGTAGTAATCAGAGTCATGGACTTCTAATGCCTGATGCTCCCTACCTCATGGCTGTAGATGTGAGGAGCCATAAGTTTAAGTGTCATCCTTTCAATCTTAACCCCGGATGAAAAACAGACTCCAGTAAAGAGATGAAACACCTCCGATGCTTTGATTTGCAGCCTCTTGTTGGCGGGGTCTGCGCAGGCCCTCAGCGTGACGATTGTCCCCTCGCCAGGTGTTCTTAGTAGAGAGAGCCACTGATTGAATTTTGCTACCTACATGCCGCTGCTGGATTCAAAACAATACAGTAGCTGCATCCAGCATCATGCTATTATTGTGAACTGACAAGCATTGCCTTGAGAAATTATTTTCTGAGGATAATAAAGCATCAGCAGCAGACCTCATCTCTTGCAACTCAATAACCAAACTCATACTGAGATGTTCCTTTAGGAGTTTGTAAATTGGTCTAGTGTGGAGATTTTCATTCAGGGTCATTATTATTAGTATTGTGGTGTGGTAGTATGGGGGGCAAAGCACATAAAGGAACATATTTGCAAAACCAAAAGCAGGCCAGTGGGAGTCTGTTTTCAATGAAAAAGACTGCAGAGACCCTGCTTCGACTTAGCCCATGTATCTTGCTGGGTCAGCCCAATAGCACTCCGGGTCAGCTGGATTTCTGCCGGACCCCTGCTGGAAGAGGCGAATTGAAACAAAAATATAAATCCTGTTTTATGGAATGTGTTGCATTCATGAAAAGATTAGGTAAAAACCGGTAAAACCAAAATACGCTGACACAACGATAACAAAGACCTGAAGGATAACCTGTATATGTATGTATGTATGTATGTATGTATGTATATATTTGTTTTTTTGTTTTTTTATTTTATTATTTATTTATTAGGGCTGTCAATCGATTAAAAAATGTAATCTAATGAATTACATACTCTGTGATTAATTAATCGAAATTAATCATATACATAATTAACGGTGCCTGAACCGATACTTTTTAAGAAAGTGAAAAAAGAAAAAAAGAAAAAAAAAAGGGTACTAAACAACAGTTGGCGACATTAAAGAACGGCTTGTTTATTGCTAAGGCCATATGGTCAAAATTAAAGGATTTAATAATAAAATATAACAATAACTTATTTCACTAGTAAATTGCTGTTGAATGACAAAAACAACAACCAGATAGGAAAAGGACATTTACAATAACTTCAAATGCACCACGACGCTGTAGTTTACCAGTTTCATTGAACGCACCGTCTATGTTGTTTCTCCGACAGCAGCTGCAGATTGTTACATACCAGTGTTGAATCCTCTACAGTAAAACACAGTCAAACTTTACACCGTTTAGCGTTAGCTGTCAGCATTTTTAACGTGTTTAATCCAGCTACTAGCTAGCGGTAGGCTAACGTTAGCTGCTGTTGTGTATTGTGTTAACTAGCATCACATGCAGCGGGGTTTGTGTTTCCTGTAACGTCTGTTTCAGAGCATCAGAGAGAGATTGGCACCAGACTTTCGTCTGTATGCAAACGTCAATATGGAATGGATTAATCTGCGTTAATTTTTTTAACGCGTTATTTTTTCTCAGATTAATTAATCAAAATGAATGCGTTATTTTGACAGCCCTTATATCATATATATATATATATATATATATATATATATATATATATATATATATATATATATATATTGGAATCAATTAGGGCCACCAGGCTTGAGAGGCTCCGGAGGAGCTATAAAGCAACCACATGCTAAATCCCATGTGAAATAATCAAAGCAATATTCCGATACATAACAACACTGTTATGTAAACTCTGTTCTTTGCAAGGGGGTAAGCTTCTCTTCGGACCGCGAATCACCGGAAAAGTGCTTCTAATGGCCTTCACTAATCTCCTTCCAGAGCAACGGGATCTGTTGGTCCATTCTTATATACTGTCTAAGGTTCTTTGCTAAGAATCGTCAATGTAAACAACAGAAATTTGGAAAACGATAACATGATAAGATCATATCACAATATTATTGGTCAAACAGTCTATAAACTAAAGATAACTATAAAAAAAATAATAATAATACTGCAAATAGGAAAACAAGTGGAAAGAAAACAAAACAATATGACCTATATTTCTTTCACTATTTTTTATTTTTATTTCTCGACCTTGATGATTAAACACTTGAAAGGAGAGGGGACATACTTTAAAATCAAATTGTCTTTGGGACTGACTATGGCTTGGAACTAGCTATTTGGCAAAAGACAAATGGTAAGTAACGTTAATTAATTTGCACGGTTGCACGCCGGAAGCCTTTCTCGTTGTCTTTAGCTAGCTAGTTAAATCTAACATGTTTTCAATGATATACATCCCATTTCTGCTTTTGCTAATTCGACTTACTTATATTGATCTTGACTTTCTGCAGCATCGATGTAAACTGGTTGTCCGGTGCGGGCGGTGTTGTGCTCTGTGACGCTCCCTGCCAGAAAGAACACAGGAAGTTTTAGCTGCCCGTTGCACCAATCAGCTGTGAGGTTACTTGGACGCCCTGCCCAAACAATACAGACAGATCGTTGGAAATATACAGTGCCGCATATTTAGACTTTACGATAGACCGGTTTTATTTATCTACGTAAAGACATTTTGTAGTGTTTCCAAAATGAGCGATGTCGAGGCACGTATAACTCGCTGAGACGATGTGATAGCACAGTAACGATATCCAGTCTGTTAGCTACCGTTAGCAAGGTGTCAGATGCTAGCCGACTCAGCTAACGTAGCTATGTGACCCCGGCAGCTAGTCGAAAAAGTTGTTTTGGAGAAGCTTTTTTGGGGAAGTAAAGTAATGTCGATCAGCTGTTGAACATTTGTTTGTATTCGTTGTAAATCAACAAGGAAACCAACAGGCAAAGCCCGATGTGTTTATATCCGTTAGCAACGTTGCGTGGTTGAAATTCAAGCTAGCAATTGAATAGTGTAGCTTAGCTCTACATAAACGACAACATCCATCAAACTGGACAAAACTTTGGATTTAGTTGGGTTTAAATCGGGCTCGGCGGGTTCGCTGACCCCTCAGAAGAAGATGAAGAAGAGGAAGGAGCTGAATGCCTTGATCGGACTCGGGGACAGCAAGAGAAAGAAGACCAAAAAGGGGTCCGGTCACCGACTTCTCCGAACCGAGCCACCGGACTCGGAGTCCGACTCCAGCTCGGACGATGACGAGTTCAACAACCTGAGCAGCGGAGCTAACTTTGGAAAGTGAGTGATCAGTTTAAAAACGCTTTGTTTTGGTGTAATATATGGTATGATGAGTGTGTATTTACTCAGTAATTAATTTACTGTATTTTTACAAAGAAAATGTAGAGTAAAAGTAAACTAACGTTAGTGGAGTAAGTAGGCAGAAATAATTGTTTGGCACTTCACATCAACTGTGTGAATTCAGTTTTTTGTAATGTAAATTTTAAAAACGGTTAATTTGTCTGTTTTTACCTCGTATATTATTATTTTACTGATTTAATTTGATAGATTATTAAGTTGCCAACACATTGCAACCATACTATATCATTTTTCACTCGTATGTGCAGGAGAATTACAATGAACTATCTTAATTTTCGAATCAAAGAGGCAGAAAGAGTCCTACTTTGCTCTGCCGTGGAGCACATCTATATTGTAGTCATTGTGCAGATGTTAAAATATATATAAAATATAAATAAGGCAATCCACTTCCGCTCTTCTTCTGTGCTCAGGTCAGTATGACCCATCTTGCATACTAAGAAGGTGGTCAAGCTTTTTCTTCCTGAAGATTGATATTAGCCAAATTAGACAATTAACAATCAATACTACATTCAGCCTAAGTGTGATATGATGATATAATCCATATTCAAAGCACCATTATTTAACAGTAATCCTTGTAATTCCCATGACACGGAATGCAGTCTTCTGAAAATATCTCCTTCATTAATAATGAAAGCGACTGTGCAGTTGTAATGTTTAACATTATCATGTTTCTTCTCTTTGCAGAAGAAGCTACTCGCAGTGCTGCAATGTGTGCTACCCCTTGTTTCTGTTCATCATACTTGCTGCCTGCGTTATGGCCTGTGCTGGACTCATATGGATGCAGATTGCTCTGAAAGAAGATCTAGACTCACTGAAAGAAAAGCTGCATAGCAGTAAGACTCACTGTCACACACACAGTTAACCTTGTGATGGTTCATAAAACGCTTACTGCCCTTTGAACACTTAAACCTGTTATATCCCAGTTACGTATGCATTCATTTGTCATTAACACTGCTTTCATGTTGTTGTGATGTTTTTGTAACAGTGGAATCCAGCCAGAAGGTCTCATCAAGTGAAATACCAAAACTTAGTGAGGATCTGAAAAACAAGGAGAGAAAGCTTGATGATCTTGAAAACGGGGACAAGGGGTTGAGCAAGCTCTGGTCTAACCTAACAGAAATGAACAGAAAGGTCCGTTGTTTTCGTTGCTCAGAGGTTTTGAAGCCACCTTAACAGCAGCATTGGTCATACTTGAGTTACCTTTTCTTTTTTTTTACCTAAACTTGCAAACATAATGCTGTGCAAGTTTTAGTTTTCTTTGGGAGTGGCTAAATAGATCAGTAATTCTGTCTTAGAGGTGTAACTGAAGAGGTTGTGTAATTTTACTCCTGCAGATCAGTTTGCTGGACTCTGCGGTAAACCATTTAAAGACCAACTTAAAATCAGCTGCTGACTTAATCAGCCTTCCCACTACAGTTGAAGAGCTTCAAAAGGTAAAGGCAAAGTAAAATGCATGGATGAAATTTGATTGAGAATCCATCTATATATATTCTTTTTGTTGTACTGATATTAACAACTGACCTCGCAGAGTATTTTTCTTTTCCAGAGTGTCGCTACAATTGGCAGTACACTAACAAGTGTACAGCACGACGTGAAGACTATGCAGGCTGCTCTGGAAAATCAGAAGAAAGATGATGAGTTGAAGAAGACAATGGTAAAACTCAAGCTAGTGACATTTGTAACAGTTTCTTGTTTTGGCACCGAACAGCTGGCAGTTGGTATGGTAACATGTTCAGATGAAATAGGATAGCAGGGCTAGAAAACCTAAACGTCTTTTCCACGGCTATAAATACACACCTTCATGCTATCTTTGAGATTATTGTGTAGGCTT
The DNA here is from genome assembly GCF_031162955.1 of Sander vitreus. Lineage (NCBI taxonomy): Eukaryota > Metazoa > Chordata > Actinopteri > Perciformes > Percidae > Sander > Sander vitreus. Next base: position 13,938,361 of record NC_135866.1, read on the forward strand.
TCCCTTGCACAAGTTTCTCTTTTGTTTTTTATTTATTGACTTCATTTTAATCTTTTTATTTTGTCTAGTCTTGCAGAGTAACCGTTCCATACTCAACATGTTTGCACATCAAGTTTTAGTATATTGAATCAACACTTGTGTCTCACATTCACAGGGATGATGAATGTTGTTGGGGCAGAAGAGTCGAAGAGAATACCTTTTCTGAAGGATTTTTCAAACTCCATATTAAACTACTGAAACATCAATACAGTGTTTTGGGCAGATGACAAACATCACAGAGAAACCAGAAGCTGTGTTCCTTTGTAAATAGTATATAGGGCTGCAAGCTCTAGTATTTCACATAAGCAAACCCATGGATTTTTCATGAGTCAAAGTTAGATTTCACTTATTTAGTTTGACAGCTTGTATTTGTTTATTTACATCTCTATGCTCACTGCAAATATTGCTGCTTTTTCATTTACTATTTATGCATGAACGTATGGGATTAGTGTTTATAAAACGAGTTAACAGTGCATTGCGCTTAAGCGAATTAGTTGAACAACTTGGCGTGCCAGTATCTAATGTACTACTTCTCAGTTCTTAGCTGTGGTTTTGCTTTTGCACATTTGTCTGACTTAGAATTGAGGCAAATGTACTTGCATATGCCAAGATGAGTCTGCTGATGAAATGTTGGTTGATCTGCTTAACTACGGCAGGAATCCAAACCAGAAGCTGCGGTGAACTTTGCCACTACCAGATTAATTTGTTTATTTGTTTACCCACGCACTGCATTCATGTTTTGGCAGTTCTTGTCAGGCTTACATTGAAAGCGTCGTCGGGTTAAGAAGGTCCTGTCCTTTCTTGGATCCGTGCTTTCGGTTTTCATTCATAATGCATGAAACCAGTGCCAATCTATTTTGGGAGCTTATATGCTTCAGTTTGCTGAGTGAAACTAGGTCAAATATCTGTGACAACTGCAGAATGTTTTCTCCACTTTATTTTTTTATAAGCAAAATAGGATGGGCAAAGAGGATCAGCAAATGATCATACACTTTTACATATTTTTTTATAAAGTGACCTTAAAGGGGTGATTGAATGCAAAACCGATTTTACCTTGTCATAGTTGAATAATGACAGTTTAGTGGGTAACTAGGACATACGTAGAACCTCAAAATCCCATTGACACCTCTTTCCTCTGCAAATCTCACAATTTGAAACTGCCTCTGAAAACGGGCAAATCTCAACGAGCCGCCTAGTTGACGTCAACTCGGCGGCTCCTCCTCATTTGGCTCTAGTTTCTATCTTTGTCACGCCCCAACATTTACTGGGTATGGAGGTTTCCGCTTTCTCGTCAGACTGTGTGGAGCTCCTAGCTAAAGTCCGACACGTCTTACCAAATTTGCAATTAGCCATACATTTTCGTAAAACGGCCCATATTTGACATATATATATATATATATATATATATATATATATATATATATATATATATATAGTTAAAAAAGTCTCAGAAGTGAATTTAATAATGAAATAGCCCGACAAACAATGTATAACTTTGCAGTGTCTGAAATATGAGACCTGCTGTCTTGTCTCCAATGTGTTTCTATGTGGTTCGCTCAAACCAATCAGCGCGCAGCTCATCTAAATATTCATGAGCATACCATATTTGGAAGAAAAGCTCTTGTTCCTAATAGAGCCATATTCACAGGGTAGTTAAGGGGTAAATAAAATAGCATTTGGGCAATTTTCAGCCCAACCAATGTTACATACCCTATTAGGAGACCTTAAGGAACAGTGTAAAATACCCTATATAATCATTCTATCACCCCTTTAATATGTATGTGGTCAGTAATGAATTGCTAGCTGGCTGAGATCTCCATATCTTAGAAAGTCTTAGAAAGTAAACTGTCTAACAGTAAACTGCAGGTTGCTTTACTGTGCATGGAATCTTTTTTTTATTTTTATTTTTTGTCATAGGACATAACCGACCTGAGAAAAGCAGTGAGTGAGGCTAACAAGACCGAGGAGCTGCATCTTACACAGACTGATGAGCACATCCACATCCTCCTCTCTACGGTCACAGATCTTCAGCAGAGAGTGTCATCATTAGAGAACGGGTCAAAGCAAAGCGTGAGTAATATTAAGCTTCACACTTTATTTCTGCATGTTTTGAGTACAAGTACACCTGGTTGGAAATCTCTGGCCTAGACAGTAATAGACAACTAAATGTATTTTACATTTCATCTTCCGTCTGCTTTACAGCCAAAGGACAATAACGCAGCAGCAATCACCAGTGAAAATCCAGCGATCCTGATGGTGAATGAAGCTACTACAACCAAAGCAACACCTGGGGATGTGCACGGTACAGTGTAGGACAAAGCAGTTCATTACATTGGGTTTCTTTTCCCCATGTGACATTTTTTTTATATATATAATTATTATTATTATTATTATTATTTTTTTTTTTTCAGAGGTATCCACACCACTGACAGAGCTTCAGACAAGCAGACGCCCACGCTTCTTAAAGCCAAACCGCTCTAAGAGAAATGCTGAGACAACTTGCCCAAAGAGGGTGTTCCTGCCTGGTGTCAGTTCTCTAAAAGGTGCACATTACCTCTCCACTTGTATAGTTCAGCTTTCATTAAAGGAATAGTTTGACATTTTGGGAAATACACTTATTAGCTTTCTTGCCGATATCGAAACAACTCTCATGTCTCCCAGGTTTATAAAGTCTCCACTGGTTGCCTGGCAACCTCATGGTGACAACAAGACTTCAGGAAGTTATTGCTCCAGGTCAAGAAATACTCGGCACACAAATCACTGTACAACATTAACTTGCGATTTGTACAAACAAACAAATGAGAAAAGGGTTCTTTAGTGAGCTTTAGAGCTGCTAATTGGAGGATTTCTTTTTTTGTACCTTTGGACAGAGCCAGGCTAGCTGTTTCCCCCATTTCCAGTCCTATGCATATATAAAGGCATACTATGTAACTTTTCCCGTGCAAGCTGTAGTTCCAATGAGGCAACCTGTAGGGGAACCGAAGAGGGAAAAGTTACATAGTATGCCTTTAACACAGACAGGGTGGTATCAATCTCTCGGCAAAAAAGCAAATAGGTATATTTCACAAAATGTTGAAAGGCTACAAATTGTATTGTGTATATCTTCAGTTTTGCGAAGAGCCATTTCAAGACGGCATCAGTGTTTTCCATAGGTATGTGGAAGACTTAGGTGCACGTATTTGGCGGGAGGTTTGCTTGATGGTGTTTTTTGCCTCCAACGTCGCCTTCCAGGCAGCTAACCCTAACCTTAACCCTAAACATAACCATTGCCGCGCTGCCTGGGAGGAGACGTTGGGGGCAAAAAACACCAAAGACCGGGAGGTTTAGGGGTCCTCCTTAAAGTGTTGCATCAGCCAAACAGCTTGGGTGCTGCTCCTAAGCCTTATGATTGGTAGGGTAAACCCTGCCTCATAGACAAACAGTTGTTTGCATGTTTCTGAATAAAACTGTTCTTTTCACAGACTTGGAAGACATCTTTCAGCAAGCAGGCATTGGACGTAATTTACTCGGGTTGACCTACCGCGGCCTGAGGAAAGAATTTGGAACATCAATTCCCAATGTTCGTACCATGGAGTGTTTTGACAATGATGGAGATCAGAGGTACTCCCTGATGGAGCTGAGAGCTGCTGTAGGTTTGTGAGCACATTATCACCGACAGTGGTGTTGAATACCCAGCAGGGTCTGGGGGTTCGAAGTTCCGGACCCTTTTCTGTAATTGCTGCACTTTTGTGAACTGAATATTTATCATACTGATTGTGGAACAGTGGCGCTGGCATGCCCCATACTTACTCCCTCTCCCCGGTCTATTCCAACACTTCCTCGTCCACAAAACATATGCTTAAATTTTAAACTTAATCTATATGAGTACCTGTATGCGGAATAATCAGCTCTTATTTTAGCAACTTCCATGGTTTACATGAAATAAACGGTGGAAAAAGTGTTATTTTGAATCCCGTTTTCCATCCTTAATTCTGACTTGCTGTTTTCCAGTTAGTCTGTCTATTTAGCTTCTCTGTAGGCTGTATTTGTCAGTGTACTTCCTCACCCATCAACAAAAACACCTGATGAAACTCCCCTGAACCTTATTTATAGAACCTGAGATAGAATTTTAGGAATGTTTACAAATTACTACTAGAAACTGTTTTTGTGAGTCTTCCGTTTTGTTTTGAGACAGATTCCTAACTTTAACTGAAACACAATTGAGCATACGAGTGAAAAATGATCTCTAAGCTCAACAAGGTTTCAGATTCCTTTCTGCTGTGTTTTTTTTCTCTTTTATATTCACTTAGTTGCTACATTTTAATTGATGTGTTTAGTCCATCTTTACATTTTTGCAGCTTTCAGTTCTACAAGTTTTGAAGGGCTATGAACACTTTGAATCATTTAGAAATAGTTTTGAAGTGGTAACTCATGAGGCATATGTAGCAATAACAAAATGACATATTGCTTGTTTAAAATTGCAGTAGACAGAAGGCACACCTAGCTCACAATGTGTAACAGGTAGTATAAGAAGCACTGACCATCACTCTTTACTTGATTCATTTTATTCCATTTTTAATGGGACTAATAATGGTGTATTTACATAGCAAATTTGTCATACTCAAACATTGTTGTACTGTAAAATGGTTTAAATGTATTCTCACAAATTATCTTGTGAAGGGGGTCGGGTTTGGTTAAATATGCTTTTATGGTCTTAATCTCAACATGGAACATTTCTTAAATAATTCTGTTGTGCTTTGCATGTTCTTTATAATGTAACATGAACAAATTATTTATGAATTTAATAGGGGTGGTACGGTTCGGATCACGGTTTTAGGGTCACGGTTTTCGGTTCTTGTTATTTTTTCTTTTAATCTTTAACACTCCAGAAATATACTTCAGCATATGATATATAGCTCAAATTAGCATATTGAATGCATGTTGCACAATACATGCACACAGTGGTAGTTCTATCTATTGTTTTATTTCCGCTGTCATCATAGGTAACATGAAATCCAAAATGTTCCCACACACCAGACTATATAGGACGCTGGCGCATCCTTCAACTCCAGACAGCCTTCCTTATCTCTCCCACTTGACGTTTCTGCATGTGACGTGACCTGCAGCACTCCATACTCCCGAGGAGCGGTCGGCTCGGCGCCTCTCAAAATCTGACGAAAATCTTTTAAGCTGACCTTTGTCGATCAAAAAAGCAGACTGTATGGCCTATTTCTCGTTTAAAATGTTTTCAGAAACACTTTTCGGTGAACTATTTTCGGAAAATACGATGTCGTATTCAGAACGAGACGCCATTAGAGTCTGTTTTGAAATTCGGGAGCAGCAAGAACAACGTGACGCGTTCATCTAATCAGCTGCCATGTGTTGCGTTCGTCACGCTCATCTCCCCCCTTGTCGTTTCCAGTAAGTGTTTTAACATAGGTGTCGAAAGTGGGCACTACAGCAGTAAGTGGTTAGTGCACATTAACAGTGTACTGACGAAGCGTGCGACACACACGCTCCAAACCGAGACAAGCGAACCGTACCACCCCTAGAACTTAACAGAGTCGACTGGTTGTTTTTGGAGGACAATGTAACCGCTTTGGCCATCATGACAGATTTTGGGTCCATGCTGCTGCTGTACATGGAGATTTTATGAATGTTTTTGTGTGAGCACCAATGAATAAACACAAAGTTAAAGGTTCGATTTGTTGTCCATCTGGTTGCTTTAAGTCATGAACTGAGAAACACTGTCTAAACAATGTTTTACAAGAACGCTGCGCATCACTGCGTCACATTTAATCCAGTCTGAAATATACCAAAAAAGGTGGTGGAGAGCTTTTAACAAACATATTTACAAGTGTTGGATTGCTGACAGACTTGTACAAAAAGAAACACATGGCTTTTTTTCTCCCAGTTGTATGAGAGCTAGATAGACTTAGGCCAGTGCCCCTTTAGCCCTCCAGTCCCGGGACAAAAGCCCCAGCAGCTCCTCTTCATTTTCTTCTTCCTCATCGCTGGCGTCTACCTCCATACGTTCCTCCATAACGAGCAGAGGCTTGCTCTTTGCCACATCCCGCTTGTCTCTCAGTACTTCAACCCTCTTGTAACACTCAATTTGTTCATCGATTTCCTCAATCTGTCGTTCAAAGCGGCCCTCCTCGTCGTCCTCCGCCACGATGGCCTCCGATTTGGTGTTTACCTGTCGTATCTCCTTTTGAAACTCGTCCCACTCTTTGTCCATGTGATCTTTGGGTGCGTCGACGTTGCGCACTTTAGCATCTCTCACAGGATCGTCGAAGAAGCCCTCTGGGAGTGCCTCGGCTGTGTTTTCTTTCGTTTCTGTGCTTTTCTCTTGCACGTCTGCTTTGAGGATGGATCCTGAATGGGAGATGGCAGGAGTTGATGGGATGGAGCTGTCAAAGAAATCAGCGGGTAGTCCTTCAGCCTCTTGCGGAGGGGGATTTGTGGTTCCTGCCTCTTCAGCATCTTCTTCATCGTCGTCCTCGTCATAACCTTCAGCCAACAGACTCAGACCTGCAGATTTTTGAGTAGAGGAGGATCCCTTTTCGCTGGGTTTCTCAAAGAAATCTCCTGGCAGCCCTGACGACGCAGACTGGCCTGCATCCGACGAGGGTTTCACCTTTTTCCCGTTAACATCCTCGTTGTCCGGTGCTTTCCTCTTTACTGGTTGAAACTGTGGTGTCACTGGTTGACTCTTTCCTCCCTTCAGCTCAGCAACTTTTTCTTTGTGCTGTTTTCCAAGAACATGCGCCGGCCACAGTAGTTCAGACTTCACTTGCACATTGCACAGGACACAACTGAGGTGCCCGAGACTGTTGTATTTAGCAAAAGGAGACTCGATGCGCTTCTTGTCTGTGGTTTGCCTTTGTTTTTCCCTCATTAAGCGTCGTAGTTCCTCCTGATTTACAACTTTCTTCCCCTTCTTTAAGGATGCCATTCTTGTAAACAACGCAGCTTGTTAGCCAGCTAGCTACTTGTCTGCGACTGCGATGAAGTCAAAATGCGTCTCATGAAGATGACATAAACTGCATGAACTCGCGTTCACACTGTGCGTCGTAGAATAATCTCGCGAGATTTACTTCAAGCAGCCAAGCTAACAGAGGTGTTGCTCTGTTGGCTACAGTCTAGTATAGAGGATCTTTGACCATACCATCTAGTCCGCGTCCGCCTGAATTTTGCCGCAAAGCAAACTGAATCTATACCATTTTAAAACGTATTTCTGAGGAGCAGTAGAAACAACGATGTAGCTAGTCGTTTGTTATTCGTTTTCATTCTTAGCTGTATGTTAATTTAGTGCGTGTGTGTTCTGTTATGTTTAGCATTATTTTCTGTTTTGATCGCCGCACCCACCGTATTCATTTTTTATTGTGGGCCAGCTAGCGAACGTTTACTGGTAACGTTAGCTAACGCTAATGCTGGCTGTGGAGCAGCAGGTGTAACGTTATTTGAATAACAGAGCTAGCTACTAGAAAGCATCGCTATTAGCTTAAATTGCTAAGAAGCTCATTTGAAATCATATTTGACTAGATTTATGACACATCTTTACCACAGTGTATTACGGTAACATTAAATAGTTAGCCTGTTAACGTACGGTAGTCATCATGACGGGTGAGAAGATACGCACCATGCGAAAGGACCACAACAAACCAAACAAAAATGAGGAGATAATGGACACGTACGATGAGACCTCAAATGGGACTATCCCTAACGGTACCAGTAACCATTTCAAATCGAACAAGGCTTTTCAAAAATCAGTCAAAACCTCGGAACTGCAGCAGCAACAGCAGCTCAATGCAAACAACCTTAACGGCAATGCATCATCAATTGGCGCCATTGTCAATGATAACAACAAGAACCCAATAATTCTGACAAGTGAGGACTTGGAGTTCCCCGTTCATGAGTGCGTGTTCAAGGGAGATGTGCGTCGGCTCTCCTCTCTCATCAGGACCCATAGCATCTCTCAGAAAGATGTGCATGGTAAGTTTTCTGTTATTACGTGATTTACTATTTACTATTAATTACTATTAAGTAATTTGCTCAGATGCATTATATAACAGGCGCCTCTGATCGTGTGGAATTATTGATAATATTTACACAAACTCGGAAAATCATCTCAGGTGCTTCTTTTTCAGGGAACACACCTCTTCATCTGGCTGTGATGATGGGCCACAAAGGTAAAAGTGATTACAAAAAAAATGTTTTATCAGCCTGTAGTCATACACAGGATTAACCAAAATGAACAAAAAAGCTTCTTGGATGGTAATCTACCAGTGTCCGGTTGAGCCCAGAAAATTATACTAAATCTGCTGTGCTCCATGGCCTGTCATCATAATGTGGCTTTATTGAAAGAGCATTTGGCATCCTCGTTTAAAGGATATTTTTTTTTGAAAGCACAGTTCCAATTCCTTTGTTGGAGTAGCCTCCATACTCCTGCTGCACTCATGTCTTACCTGACCTCTGCAGTGCTGGTATAGCATACATTTTATAGTATAACATAGTAGATATAGAAATACACATAGATTACTGATTACATGCAATGCAGCCAATTTATAAGGACATGGATACTTTTTTTGCAGTGCAGAATACTTATAGTTTATATAGCCCAAAATCACAAATTGGGGCTTTCCATTCCGTACAATTTACGACACCTTCTATTCTTAACAAACAATTTGGATACTGAAAAACTCAACAAAGCAAAATTCTAAGTAGGAAATAGGGGGAGAAATAGAAGTGGAACAGAGAAAGGACCTCATTTATAGTACAGAAGTAGTAGTTGCTGGTACTACTGTTGATGCTGACCTGAATAATCTGAATATACTGAAAAATGTGCCTGATGATTCCTAAGTTTGTCATTACATAAAGATCAGTAGTCTGTTTAAACCCTGACATCTGTTATCTAGACTGTTAGAAAGTTACTAATACAATCTTAACATTTACCTTTTGTATTCGGCATGGCTGCTCAAAACAATGTAGAGTATAAAAAGTGGTGATAATGCACAGAATTGACAATAATGTAGATACAGTATGTTCCCATTTGTCTCCTGATGATTTTGTTTTTCTTTCAGAATGTGCCCTCCTACTTCTGGCCCATAACGCTCCTGTAAAGATAAAGAACACACAGGGATGGAGCCCTCTAGCAGAAGCCATCAGCTACGGCGACAGGCAAATGAGTAGGTTATGTCAACACTGCTCTGAATAGCTGTCTACTGTCCCGAGGTTTTCATAGGCAGATGTGTTTGTGTTAATCTTAGTGCCATACCTACAATCATATCACTGTTCCGTGCTGCCTGTCTGATGGGGCAATGAAGTTATGAGGGCTTCATGGTGTCAGCTTTAGTCATTCTGACATCTGGAACGGCTTTCTGTATGAATGCTAATATTGTAGCAGTATTGGTAAATGTCAGCTTGGTGGTTGTGGAGTGTTCAGGAAGTATCATATTTGGTTTATTGTGTTGCCAACTGAATGATAGAATATATTTTTCTAATGAAGAAGGAAATTAGGATTGTATTCTTTCTCATAGTTAATAAGATACAACACAAAATGTCAATGTAAATTCAATCTCCAGAGTCTGTGCTTTGCTGAAACATTTCCTGGCAGTGTGTACAGTTTACAGTCTTCTCAGATATGTCTGTAGTGCACAGTTTCTGCAGATATATGGGGGATAAAATCAGTTCATTTGCACACAGTTGAAATCAAGTCAAGTTGCAACATCTCAAGATGGCATAAGAAGAATGACAACATTTTTAGATTTAAATTGATAAAAAAAAAACTGATAAACCCTAAACAGTACTGCCATATTATGGTTAATAACGTGTACAACGTTGACAAATTCTAATCAGTCATGGCATAGGTGTTAGCATTTGAAAGAACTTTTTATGAGTCATTTAATTGTATAAAGACTGCTATCCTGTCGGTCCAACTAAAAAAATAAAAATAAAGGTGTGGGGATTTTCTCTGAGCACAACTCATCCAGATGGGCTGGAACACAGCCTGAATGATGGCTTAGTGTTAGGAAGCCCTGAGCTTACAGCCTGTCACTCCGCTGCTTAATGATGCTGCTGCTTTTAGATCTGACATTCAGTGAAAAAGAGTCAAATGCCATGTGAAAGGCACCAGCTAATGCCTTTGGGATGAACTCACTGCTCTTTCCTTTTTATAAGGTTCTGGTGTTAATTTTGTATACTTACCTAAAGCAAATAGAAAAGATAAAAGGCAGGCTACATGTCTTGTAAAAGGACTGCATACTAAATCATTAATCTCGGTTTTTGTAACAAAGCTAAGCTGAGACTTTTCTGTTACTGCTGCTTGCCTGTATAGATAACCTAACTATGAATTATCAGCTTCCTCTTATGCAGCCTATAATGGAGGCTGTGAGGCCCAGCAGTTTGAGAAATGACCCTCAACCTTGTTAGTATGCGTCGCGACTCTCCCTGCCTGCTGTGGCAGGCTGGCTTGGGACTGGGACCAGGAGTTTCGCTTTGAGAAGGTCGCACCACTCACAAGGGTGAAGGGGAGGCAGAGAGGGGGCTGGGTACATTCACGCACATTAGCAAGGACATGCAAAGAGAGGCATAGCGTGGGGAATTTAGACTTAGATCTTTGGTTAAATAACAATAGCACACAGCTGGCTATCACTTAGTGAGAAGGGCAAATAGAGAATAATGTGTGTTTGATATCAAATGTGTGGGTAACGGCTTTTCGCGAAACACTGCACTCCTGTTATTAGTCATTACCTTTTGCTTTTACACATGTGCACATTGTGTCAGCAGCTCGTTCACTGGTTGTCCTTGTGCAGCGAGGGCCTCATCAGCACTTCTCTCCTCAGTCACGTCCATTCTCAGTCCAAGGCACTTTTCCCCACTTAGACAATATGTCCACATTACTGTTGATTATTTATCTAAAATCTAAGTGTGAAGATATTTTGTTAAAGCACCAATTGTCAACCCTAGAATATCGCCACAATATCGATATCGAGGTGTTTGGTCAAGAATATCGTGATATCTGATTTTCTCCATATCACCCAGCCCTAATCTAATCACTGCTACTGAAAAATGTTACTTAGTTGTAGCAGAGTAGTAGTAGATGCTTCCTCATGTGTTTATGTGTAACAGTAGCACCATATTCAAATCTTACTAAGCACTTTACTAGAGATTTGAAATGTGATACCGACATATGTTGTGATAAGAGAGATCAGCCAACAATATCAATATTTCAAACGGACTGTAGTACCTTGTTTAGCTATATTCAAAGGTAATGTGAAGACAGTGAATGTACAAGGCATCATCGAAGTGCACATTTTTGTAACTTGAGCTTTTTCCTTTCTCATCCTTGTTTCCTCAGTCACAGCAATACTGCGGAAGTTAAAGCAGCAATCCAGGGAGAGCGTGGAGGATAAAAGGCCAAAATTACTGAAAGCTCTCAGGGAGGTGAGGATCATACTGCCGTCACTTCAACGGATGTCACTTTCACACCAAACTCCAGTTTGCAACTACTTTCATTTTGCATCACTGAACTTTCCCATCATTGTATTTTCAAAATCTCTGCAGGCTTCGATTTGCATAAATGACTTTTGCCTGTACTTGAGTATGCATATTAATTGCTGACCCATTAGGTCATAATACATCAGATGAATCCTTCAGTTAGATGTGTTTGTGTCTTTTCTGTAGCTTGGTGACTTTTATCTGGAGCTGCATTGGGACTTTCAGAGCTGGGGTGAGTTTCATAATTCACACACAAAAAAAGTTGTTTACCCTATTCCTTTGCTAAGTTCTTCAACATTGCTGGATGGGTCAACTGTTGCCTTAAGGATTTTATTACAGTTTTTCTCAATTGCTAAAACACAATTTCTGAAACCTTGCTCCATTTTCTGAAAACATTAAACACAAAACCTCATCTTCAAGCACTATTTACAAAACCTCTGACTCCTCTGAAGCACTGAAACTTTGGCCTCAAAACAGTTTTACCTGTGCTCAAAGTTGATTGAAGTGATCAAAATGATATACACTATCAAGCAGTCAGTAAACAATACACCAAAAAATAGAAAACACATTGTTCAAAACGTATAGTTCTCAGGGAGAAGTACATTTTTAATCTCAAAACGAATTTCATATTTTTCCGTCATTGTTTTTTGATGAACGAAAACATGTTCTATCATAGTAGCTCAAAATTGATCAGAAATTACTACTCTGCTTTGCTCTTTGCAATTCTTTTTGTTTTGTTCTTCTTGTACCCCTATTTTTACAGTACTGTACCCTGCATCTCACAAACTTGTCCTTTGATACTGTAATTCTTGTTCTTTGTTGATATGAACCTGCAACCAGTCAAAATCTATTGAGCAGTCAGTACTGTTACAGTAACAAATGGAAATCACAATGTTCAGGGCCATACAATTTGTTCATTGTACAGTATACAGCCTACAATGCACTGTACTACAGTAAACAATACTAAAAGGGACAAAAATCAAAGGAGTAAACATGTGATCAATGTGCTTCTTCTTGTCTTTGGGCTGGGTCAGGCCAGAGCACTTTGTCGACATCACAAGAGGCTTCTTCCCCCGTTGCTCTCTGAACTGGCTTATATTGGTTGTGTCACATCATTTGAAACAAGTGAAATCAATGTTGAGTGGTTGTGTTCAATCAATGACATGTGTTCTCTATTTGTATTTGATTGTTGCTACTTGTGTTTACCAGTATGGATGACATGTGCATTAGAGTGCAGAATGTGTTTTGAGAATGAGAATGTGTTTAGAGTTTTGATGAAAAGTCTAAGTGAGATCTGCAAATTGTGTTTTACCATGGGAAATGGTTTAAGGTATTGACAACAGACTGCACGATTAGCTAAATGAGTTCAGGCAACTGAGAACTTTGTTCAGCCAATGGGTTTTAGTGTTTTAGCAATTGAGAAAAACTGTAAAGATAAGTGAGTGTTTTTCTTCTATTGTTAATGCAACACCTAAAATAGAAAGAGTATGAAATACTTGTTATCCACTCCCTTCTGTATTTTAGTGCCTTTGCTGTCCCGGATGCTGCCATCTGATGCTTGTAAAATCTACAAGCAGGGACTTAACATCAGGTAAAACTGTCCTGTCTGAGAGAATCTAATTCACTGTGCGTTTAAAGCAGCAAATGGTCGATATCCAGGTCGAGGACTTCTTTTAGATCTAAAAAGTAGGACGAAACAATCTTCACACACTCTCTCTCCTCTTGATTTAGACTTGACACCACCCTCATAGACTTCACTGATATGAAGTGTCAGCGCGGAGATCTTAGCTTCATTTTCAACGGCGAGGCCGCACCCTCCCAGTCCTTTGTGGTTCTAGACAATGAAGCAAAAGTGTACCAAAGAATACACCACGAGGTGAGTGAGTGGTACAACCAGACCTCTTGTTTCACATAGTGTCATCATCTCTTTAATATGAATAACAGCGCCTCACTATCATTGTCTTGCCCCCAAGGAGTCCGAGATGGAGACTGAAGAAGAGGTGGATATTCTGATGAGCAGTGACGTCTACTCTGCAACTCTGTCCACCAAGTCGATCAGTTTCTCTCGCAGTCAGATTGGCTGGCTGTTCAGAGAGGATAAAACGGTAAGCTTTATGGGACAAACCCTTACTAAAACATTACTTGACACATTCAATGACATAAAAAGACAAATGTGTTTTTTTTTAAACAGTTTACAAAGTGATTTGCGAAAATATCAAATGAGGCATAGTTGAAATATATAAAAATGAAGGCACATTCAATAGGGGTTAAATATCAAAACATTACATGTAAGCAGGGTAAAGGTGTGTTTTCAGTCAGCAAGCCTAAGTTCACAGGCATTAAATAGTTAACCTCTGCTAATCTATATTCCCCAAACAAATAATGGGAAAGAGGACTGGTTGTTTAGATCCGTGGTTTTATCCTACGACCCCTTCAAATGGATCATTGTCTACTTGATAACCCTAATCACATTCCATATGACAATGAGATGTGAGTAGTCCCCCTCTGATTGATTAATTTGAATCATTTTTGAATGAAGAGGTAAAAGTATCCAGTTTTCACATTCAACAATTAGAGAAAGGATAGAAGGGGGAAATTAAAATTATGTTTTGTCATAAGGTTGTTTTGTTATAAATAAAATAAGCATCACATTTCTCCAGACGGCCTTCGCAGCACTGTCCATGTCTATTTGATATTTGAAATGTTTTGTTGCACTATGAATCTGAAAGACCTGCGTGTACCTAATTGCTATGTTTTATTTAATTTAAAGCTTTTGTGTCCTGAAAAGTTAGTACAGTCCTACCCTCAGGCTGCACCTTGGCACAATCAGCAGTAGTGTTGCGTAATTCAAAGGGTAACTCACGATGAAATCCCAACAAACATATGCTTGTTTTCTGTGCAGGAGAGGGTTGGAAACTTCCTGGCTGACTTCTACTCAGTGAACGGTCTGGTGCTCGAGTCACGTAAACGGCGAGAACACCTAAGCGAGGAGGACATCTTGAGGAACAAAGCAATCATGGAGAGCTTGAGTAAAGGAGGCAGCATCAGTGAACAGAATTTTGAGGTAAGAGAGAAACAAATCCCTGTTCAGGCTTTATTGAATTGTACATAGTAATGGTACCCTGATGACTGTGAGTCAGCAGCACTGACTGATTACTTTGTTGTCCCCAGCCTGTGAGACGGCAGTCCCTCACAGCTCCCGCACCCAACACTATTTCCTGGGAAGAGTACATCACTGCAGAGCAAGGAAAGTAAGTATCTCGTATGTCTTTGCCACAATTAGAAATGTAATCGGGGCAGTTACAAGAAATTCCGTATAGAGGCTGAGCGTTACATCCAAGTCAACCACCAAGAATAAAAAGCACTTGTCTTTCTGTGTTTGTCTGCTTCTCTTCCCACCTTCAGGCCACCTCATCTTGGGAGAGAGCTTGTGTGTAAGGAAAGCAAGAAGAACTTCAAAGCTACTGTAGCCATGAGCCAGGATTTCCCTCTAGGCATTGAGTCGTAAGTATATCCCTTCCTCCTCAGATCTTTTTGCAAAGCTCTCTGCACAGATTGACCCTGGGTGAATACACTTGGATACTCTTGGGATTTTAGAAAAGGCTAAAGTAGAGATGAAATAAATCCGATCAGATAATTGGGCCAGGTAGACGCTGATTGTGCGGAGGACCCACTGATGAGATGAATTCAGAATCAATTGCTCCACCATGTGACAACAAAATGTCAGTGTGTTGGATTATTTTTTAACTCATCTAAGCCAACCGTGTTGGCTGTGCTCGGGCTGTTTTGAAGGAAAAAAATAAACTACTTATCTCTCTCATTTCCTATGCATTTATGCCTTCATGCACCTGTATGCTTCTGGCATTTCTTTCAGGTTACATTTGTAAATATAGATATTAGCGCCTGACCTATACAGAGTGTTAAGGCTTATAGACAATATTTTGTAGTTTAAAAAGCCCATTTTTAATAAGAATCCATTTAATTGTGACCAAGATATGTACTGTGCAGGACCGATGAAAAATAGTCAGTGCTCTCTGGTGGACAAACTCTTTGCCTGCTGCTGGTTATCTATTTACCCACATTTTCTATTAGTTCTTTAAACATGAATGGATGTATTTTCTAGACATAGTTATGCTTGAGCTCTCTACAGCAAGGATTAACAAAGCCAAGTCATTGACTATAGACCTATGGAAAAACGCAGCAGCACAAGTATCAGTCCTAATGACCTCAGCATCACAAGAATTAGAGGAGAGCGACAAGGCGAGGTGGGATTTCTGTTTTTGTTTTTGTTTTCCTCGAGACCGCGGAGGGTGGGGGGTGGGAGAGGGTTGTTGTTCTTGTTCAATTGTATTTGTATGTTCTTTATGTTCTAAATATAATAAAACACAATAAAAAACTTTAAGCTTCATTGAACATCGATTGTATTGAGAAAACCGAAAACATGTAAGCTTTAGTGTGTTACTTTTTGGCGTAACGGCTCCACACAACTCTCTCTGTGTTTCTCAGTATGGCTGTGTTCAAAGGATTGTGGCGTCCGGTGGCTTTTTCCGCGCAGAACATCCACAAAGAGTCCATCATGTTTTTTTAATCCTCCGTGTTGTCCTAGCAACTAGTGTGGAGGAGGGGTGGGGAGGGGGGTGCGCGGTCATGGAAAGCTTGTATCATGTGGACGCGCAGACAGTTTTGTTGTCATTACTTAGAATTCCTCATGGGGGAGACAGAAAGTACACACGATGGCTTTAAATAAACTTCATGTTGGTTCATGATCCTGTAAGGAAGAGGTTCGTAGAAAACAAATAAGATGAGAGTCGATGAGGAGGAGGGGTTCATACAAGATGTGGTTTTGTGTTGTGCTGTAAAATATTATTGGGACATAATGTAGTAAATTGCTTTATCTCCTCTACTGAATTAACCTTAAAGGAGCTGGCAATAAAACCTCACCCTTTTTAACAGCTAATGTTTTTTTAATGTGGTTTTTTCCCCCTCCTTCCCATTTTGTGCTTTGTAATGTTAAAAATATGTTGTACTTAATTCTCTTATACTGTTAAATTGAATGTCAGTAATCACCAAAAAGAAACCAATGCTACGATTGTAGAGAAATTATTTAGTTTTGTCACATTATCTTAAGTCTTGAAAGAATACTTTTCACCCAGAATACACCTACCAGTTTTTATTCTAATAGCGCTGCACAGATTAATCGATTAGTTTTCCACTCTCAAATTAATCACCAACTATGTTGTTAATCGATTAATCGGTTTGAGTCATTTTTTTAAGAAAAAGATCAGGATCAAGAAAGGGTCTCTGATTCCAGCTTCTTAAATGGGAATATTTGAAAGTTTTTTATTTCTCTCTGTGACAGTAAACTGAATATCTTTGAGTTTTGCACAAAATTTGAGGATGTCATCTTGGGCTTTGGGAAACCTTTTCCCCATTTTCTGACATTTTATAGACCAAACAACTAATCCATTAATCAAGAAAAAAAGATTCATCGAGAATGAAAATAATCTTGCAGCCTTTGCGTTGAAACCATTTATTTAGAGAATCGTATACATCTGGGATGTAGAGTGAGTGTGATTTACTACTCGGTGTGATAGAAGACCAGTGTTAGTTTGGACCCTGGGGACTAGGATTGAAAATCTCAGCATAGATATATCAGGAGACAAATGATTAATTTATTCCAGTGGTTTCCAACCTGGGGGTGGGGACCACCAAAGGGTCACAAGATAAATCTAAGGGGTGGCAAGATTATTAACAGACCAACGCACAAAACTACGACGGTAAAGGTCATACCTGCGGAACATCAGCATGTTAGCAATTGAATTGTGAGCATGCCGACGTTTGCAATTGGCTCCAAGCATCACTGTGTCTTAAGTACAGACACAGAGCTGCTAGCATGGCTCTAGTCTCTTAGTTAGTTTTACTGGCTCTTTAATCATTGCTTTTTTGCAAAACACAAATCTATTCAAATTAAGCAATCTAACAAGGCGACATAACTCTGAAGACATACGCAACCGGTGACAAGGAATTGGGTCTAGATACTGTTTCTCTCTAAAGGGTTACACGCCAAAAAGGATGGAAAGCATTTATTCCATGCTTTTTTCATTAATGTTTATAGTCCTGTTCACTTGGAGAAAGGGGACTGAAGCCTGTGCCAAGGTTCTTTATTCACTCAAGATCTCAAATTGCAGTTTGACTTAATCCCCTTTTTGTTGTTCACATTTCGAGGAATGTTGGCAAAGACAAGACCGTGAAAGAAAGCTGCTGACTCACTTTCCTCTGCCTCCAGGTTATTGAACGTGTTGGAGGTCATAGCCCCGTTCAAGCACTTCAACAAACTCCGGGAGTTTGTTCAGATGAAACTTCCGCCTGGGTTTCCAGTCAAACTCGGTATGTGTGTGTCGACCTACCGCTGTGTTCCTGTGAGTGGGCGAGCTTGACGAGAACGATCACAGAGTAACCTGTTTTCTTCTCGTGTTTTCTCCCCCGCAGACATCCCCGTCTTCCCCACGATCACAGCAACTGTCACCTTTCAGGAATTCCGCTACGATGAATTTGAAGAGTCTACTTTCTTCATCCCCGCTGAATACAAAGAAGATCCCAGTCGCTTCCCAGACCTCTGACCTGTAAACACATCTGACACAAAAAGGAAATGACCAGCGAGCTAATATGTTCGATAGGTGGGGAAACAAAAAATGAGGAATCCTGTAGTTTTATTCCTATATATATATATTATCCGTTTAAAAAAAAAAAAAAGGGGACTGTTTTTTTTTAAAATTTTTGCTGATGGATCCAAAGCGAATCAATGCAAACAGATGTTACAGAGCGCCATCTAACATATATTATAGATGCATATCGGCAGTCGTTTTTTTGTGATTAAAGTGATAGCTTTCATTGTACTCAATGTTCACCACCTGAGCAGTTGAATGTGCCGCCCTGTGCTGCTGTTCTTTCCTGTGAAAGCTGTCAGAAGACAAAGCCTGGACATCACTATTTTAATATCTACTCTTATCTCCTCATCTCCAAGGACTCATTACTGAATTATCATTCTTGAGACTGCACTGACACTGTCACCTGTACATAATTCACGTCTCGCATGTAATTCATAAGAAAAAAACACACAAATATAGCTATATCCTTAAACAAAGCTTAATATTAATTTATAAATGATGTACTTGATGATGTGTGTGTGTGTATGTATGTATATATGTGTGTGTGTGTGTATATGTGATATATATATATATATATATATATATATATATATATATATACACACACACACACACACACTATATATACTATATACTCAAAGGAGTAACACTGTGTAGCAATACATTTCCAGTACGCAAGAATGTTCTTTACCAGCTGGGAGAAGGTTTAGCATAAAAACACATTAACAGTTCGCTATCCAAGCCTTTTACCCTGTGCAGGAGGCAATCTCCTGTATTTTCAGGTTAGCTCATGTTACCTCTCGGCTCTCTCCATGTTTGTTGTGAAGTATGAACTCTGTGATCGGTGTGAGTGAATAATTGTACTGTACCAATGGTTGTCGTATGTGCGTTTGTGTGTGGGAGAACCCAGTTGGGATATCAGGTAAACTGTTCTCAGTTTAATACTGCACTGATATTAAGTAAAGTATATTTAAGGCATGCTATGGCTGTGTTGGCCAGGCCTACTGGATCACATGCACCTTTGTTTGTTACATTACCTGCAGACTTATTGGTATTAAGATTAAGTAAAAACTGACAATTGTAACACTAACACTTTGGAACACCTTTTATTGCTTATAAAATCTCTCCTTGATGGTAGTCTGCACATAGTGTTTTCTTTTTAATTCAAGGAAAGTAAACTATGCTGTGAAGTTGATATCCCGGAACTGTCTGGATGTGAAAGAATCTCATCCATTGAGTTGTCTCCGGCTTCAGCTGTCTTGCAACCATACCTACTTCACTTCCCTTTAAATAAAGCACCAGCATCATGTTTTAACTGAATTTGTGCAAATATAATAAAAAGACAGTATTCCATATGAGGCTTAAAATGGGGCTGGGCGATATTAATTTGTCAACCATCACATATTCTACTATACCGGGGAATGTGTCACTTTAATATATTTGTATTTCAAAGCAATAAGTGGGACTACTTTCTGGAAATATTGGATTTCTATATGATTTTGCATCAGTATGAGTTACTTTTAATCTTAGGCTGGTATCATTTGTCAGGTTAGCCAAAAAGAGACATTTGTGTCTAATTTAGACATGACTACATATTAGTCTGCCAATTTTCTTAATTTTAGTCTGTAACACATCACAAAATAGTGACCATACCAGCAATCCCAAAACCAAAGATATTCAGTTAACTCTAATTTACATTCCAGAAGCTGGAACTTTTGATTCATTATATTCATTTTCTGTCCACCTATTGTTTCAGCTCGTTAGGTTATTGTACCTATTCATTTCTCAAAGTCTTGGTTCTCCAAATAGGCTTTATTATAAAAGAAATCCTTGATAAAACAATCAACACTTTCAAATAACAAGAAACAAATGTATTAACTGTTTCGAGAAGATGGGGGAAGAGGCCTTAAGAACACACCACAACACTAAACAAAAATGTAAAAGACAATATTTGAAAAAATGACAAAACCTGACAACACAAGATCAAGAAAAGCAAAGTAAGCCTACTTCCAGTTTTAACCGGCAAAAAGCACATGGGTACTTTAAAGCAATGTGACAATGTCATCGGGCAAACTCCCTGCAAAAAATGACAATTCTGCATTGTACATTTGCAAAAAGAGTTGACAAGTCTTCCTTGCAAAAAATCAATACATTTGACGCTCACTTCACATTTTAGATTTACCCCAGTGCAGAAAAAAGTCGTAACATGTTCACAACCAAAACAGAGGGATAATGAGAGACAGACTACTCAATCGCTGACATCCATGTCCTCCTCATGGTGATCGTCAGCTCCATTAACTTTGGCCTGCTTCACAGGCCGCGCTGTGCCGTTGCCTTCTACAGACTGAGGAGACAAAGCAGAGTCGTCAGAATCCTTCCTGTCCTCCCTCTCTTTCGCGCTGTCATAGCCTTGTTCTTCCTCATCATAATCCCTGGTGATCTGTGAAAGCAAACCAATGGATGTGACATTTTAAAGCATAAACAGTCCCGGTCTGGTTAACATCTCACCAGCAATACTCACGGTAAGCGTGTAAGAATGAAGACTTGTTAAATATACTCTATACTGACCTTGACATCTCCTTTCTCCCCATCTGATTTCCGCTCCCGCTCCCGTTCCCGTTCTTTGTCTTTACTTTTCTTTTTCTTGCTGGTGGAGCGTTCACGTTCCTCGCGACTGTGATCTTTATCACTCTTGCGGTCCCTGTCCCTTTCCTTATCCCTTTTCTTTTCTTTCTTGTGTCTGGAGGGAGGACAGGAAAAATCAGCTGTGCCATGAAATGCCATGGATGTGCCCACACAATGGATATTGAGTTTATTTGGTCTGGACCAAAGAAATAAATACAGATTGTTGACTTTTAGTTCTGATTTGGTTAAGAAATGCAAAACGGGCGTGCAGTGTTAAGGCTGTTTTTGATCCACAAATATTTCACATCAAAACACCAACCTTCGAGGAGATGGAGTCCTCTTTTTAGGCGACTTTTTAGGAGGCGATCGGCTGGGGCTTCGACTTCTCCTGCGTCTCCTGCGTAGCAGAACATTACTAAAAGACTGAGTACTTGAAAACTGAGAAGATTTGGTGGCTGCTGTATAAAAGTATACACTTTCAATCGCCTTCAATCTAAGCACAAGAGATCCTTTGCTGTACTCACCGGTCCTCACTGCGGGACCTCCTGGCTGTGCTGTAGCTTTTAGGTGGTGTTTTGGATCTTCTTCTCCCTGAATCGTCTTTCTTTCTATCTCTGTAGATACATTTGATGTAAGAAATTGGATTTAAGATCTCAGACAGGCTCAAATAATAGTTAAAAGATGTAAATCTTTAACTATTATTTGCGTAACGTAGGCTTAAAGGCAAGCATGTATTACAGTTAACCCACCTGGACCTGCTTGGAGATAGCCTGATTTGGTCTTTGCCGTCGGTGTGTCTCCTGCTGCGAGGGCTTTTGGAGCGCCTCCTGCTTCTGGAGTTTGACGGTCGCCTTGATCTGCTTCTGGTTCGCCTGCAACCAGACATTTAGACCATTTAACTTTATTCTTAAAATAACAAAAAGCTTCTCCATCTCGACTCCTCAGACAATTATCCGTAATTATCACCTGTGTCTTGAACGTGATCTGGATTTCCTCTTCCTGGACCTGGACCTCGTCCGGGAGCGCTTCTTTTTGCTCTCCTTATCTGCGAGACAGAAAAAACAGAAATTGCTTAGTATTGTCGAGGTACAATGTACAAAGGACCTTGTGTAACCCTGCAATACACACAGACAGACATTATTGTAGACCGCAAAGTCAAAGTCCTGTTAAGAAAAGTCCTCCAAATGTTTGTACACTCACTTCCAGGTTCAATTGCAGCAGAAATGAGCGACTGGGCCTCTCTGACTCTCTTCATGGCCTCTTCGATTTCTCTATTAGATGCGTCAGCCTTCAGGCTTGCACTCATATTTAAGCCTGCAGCCAAAGGATTCAGCCTGAACAAAAGGATGTTAATTAGTTGAACACATCCATTTCCTTACTCAAAAATGTTTTGCCTGAATGCAGTTTTAAAAACCAAAGGAGCTTATTTATATTGACTTACTTTGGATCTGTCATGAACTTTAACAGCTGATCAGCAGCCTGTAAAAAAAAACAGTGGGAAGAAGGGTAAAGGTTTGTCTAGGTTGTCTAATCAAATACAGTATACTGCATATTTAACTTCACAACTTTTGGAAGACATTTACAGTCAGTGTCATTCAACAAAACCTCTCACCTGGGGATTCATGTTGTGTCCTGGGAATCCAAACGCAGCCATTGCATCCATGTTCGGAATACCGAACGGGTTCCCTCCCATCTGGAATAGAATCGCATACAAGAAACCACAAACAAGCATGTAAAGGCACGTTTGTTATGACAGCCATATTGTTGGGAGATCTTGACTTTTTACAAGTGTAAAATGTAAAGTCCTCAAAAGTAACATCTGCAAATGAAGACCATGTGATATGATCAAAAGCTCCAGAAATGCTACCAAATGGACTTTGAGGTGAGATTGTTTAGTCAAATAACAGTTTATCTGTAGATCATAATCTGATGCGGCAGGGCAATACTGCTTCTGCATGCCAACAGCAAATTTACTAAAGCACGATTTTCTGGAAGAATGCATGGCAAACCACTGTGTTGTCCCATTTTAAAATTGTATACAATGTGACACAGTTGTTTATAATGTTTGTAAGGTCATGCACAGGCATATTCAGAGAATTTGAAGTCTTACAGGATTGGACATGGGATTTGGCGTTGGAAGAAGTCCTCCTCCTGGCATCATTCCTGCCACAGCGTTTGCTGGCGCCAACAGTGACAAAGCTTTAGCCTCATCTGGAATAGAGCCTACAGGAAAATAAAAAAACGGCATTAGGAGAGAACAACATCTTCAAACACATCAACTATAGAGAAGACACTTTGGAAAAGACAAAGAAAAAAAAAGTCTTCACACTGCAATTCCTCAAATGAGGTTCAACAAAATGGTTACCTTACAGATCAGAGAAGAGTTCCCTTAATTCAACATAATCATTGCAGTGACATAACTATTGCTGGAATATATCACACTACTCCAATGAACACTGCCAAGAATATATCACCTGAACGTGTTTTTTAAGTCATGAACCAAACGTTAGCAAGCACAGCTGCTTCTCCAGTTGGGTGAGCCCTCAATTTTCATTAAGACGTTTACTGAAACAAGCGACTCACGCTGGCGGCTTCGCTACTAAAAGCACACAGAGAAAAATCGAGATACACACAACAGAGAGAATTTTAGGGATTTGGCAAGAACACTATACAAGCTATTAGTGTTTACTTACCAAAAACACAAATGTCAGAGCATATAGTGGTAAGTACTAAATGACAATAGCAGAATTCAGGGTGGGTAGCGTGTCTGCTTTACATCATTATTCTAGTATCCTTACCTGCCACTGCATCAATCAAACAAACAAACCTAGGCAGAGGACTGGTTTAATTAACCTGCGCTACCACAGTCCAATTAAAAAATAACTGTTCATCTTTATTTGCAATATGACACTGATTGTTGGCCAAATTTAACAAATAAACACCTAATAATCATTTCACAGTAAATCCACTCCCAAAAAAAACTCTTTCACAAAAGGACATGACTTAAATACGGACACACAATGACAACATTCAAATAAAAAAAAATTATAAAAAAAGCACACTGAAGAGAGAGAAATTGCTGCAGGAGACAAAACTGTTGGATGGTATTTTCAGCAGGGCCTGGTATACAGGACTGGCTGAGCCAGGAAAAAGAACTGTAAAACACAACAACAAAAGAAGACCACTGTTAAAGAGAATATATTTTACCAACACAGTGTCATGTCGGGTGGGCATCTTAAGACAACTTATGATGAGATGTAGTACCGTTATTATATAAAATAACCAATCATTGACTAGTGTTCCTCTGTTAAGTCACACAATTAACTGCTCTCATATGGGTAAGTATGTGTAGTGTCAGTTGCCTGGGCAGTGTGGTTTTTGCACGCAAGTAATTATTAACACCCAGTACCTTTGTATAGGCTTTTACCACTAAACCCAACTAATGTATTGTATTTCAAAGCTTTTTCTTTCAAGAGTTAATTTTCACATTTTTATAGATAAGGCTGGCGATATTAAATTTTTTGTTATTGTCAACAATGCCTTTTGCGGCGTCCAGGTAGCTCACCTGGTAGAGCGTGCGCCCCATATACTAAGGCTTGCTGCATGTCGTGCCCTCTCTATCTTCCCCCTTTTCTGTCAATCTTCAACTGTACTCTTAAATTAAGGCAAAAAAGCCCCCCAAAAATAATCCAAAACAATACGTTCTGCTCTCAGCCACAATCCCATTTGTTACCACTGAAATAACAAGTGACAAATATATTATTTCATTTTTATAAAAGACTAAAACAACTGAGAGCTGTCGTTTTCAGCAAAGGTTTTCATACAGAAGTAAATAATACATTTATTGGGGACTATTTTTAGTGGCGGATGTGTGTAGCGTGTGCTAGCGACTATTCACGGCTGCAGTGCGGTGCCGGTGGCACTGACTTAAAATAAACTACAGTGCCTGCTTTCATCATAATGAACAAAAAAGTCACCTTGTGCAACAGTGTGGCTCACTGATGTGCTGTCAATTGTTTTTGGTCAATGATGGTCTTTTCATGAGATTTGTTGACATCAAAAAAAGGAAGAATATTGCCAGCCTTATCCGTTAAGGAACAATGCTTTAGCCATAAAATGGCTAAGAAGCCGTTCCAAAGTGTTGCAAAACAATGCAAAATGAGCACTGGTTTAGGCTACGTCCCCGATATCTGACCTTTTGCTCTAAACTAAACCACCTATAAAAGATTAATTAGACAGAAGGAAAGAGAAAGAGAAGGCAGAGAAAGAATAGAGGACACAAAAAAGAGTGGGGTGGGACTTGAATGCTTGCTGGCCTTTGAAAATGTCTACAATCCCCTGTTGGCAGGCAGAGGACCACTTTCAGCCATCCACGAGGGGGCTGCTTTTGCCTTCTTCACTACAAAAATCACACACACACACATACACACACACAAATAACAGAGAGAAGTTTAACAGTGGATAGTCCAATATGGGGGAGAAAATAAAATGCATATGGTTAGGAGTATTAACAACTTCACTTCACTGCGGCGCCGACAGCTTGGGATTGTTCAACTCCTAGTCTGTGAAGCAGATTTTGGTATACTGCGCTTTCTAAATGCAGGACAAATTATTGTTTTAGGCAGAGACATACCGCTTGATATGCATTTGCCCAAATAAATACAATCCAGTTTATCAAAAGAATTGCATTGTTGTGGTAAAACAGATTTGGGACGAGCTACCACAGTATATCAAAAATCTGACAATACAGGTCTGCTTTAAGCACTGCTTATATACAATGGGAGGGAATGACATTACCAGTATCATTGAAAGTATCTTAAAAGCTTATATAAACAGGCCAAGGTGAGCTGACTTGTGCAATTCACAAATGGGACAAATAAATCATTTTTACTCTTTAACATTTTCACTATTCATGCCATTCAATCAACAAGAACCACTCATACGTGGAAATAATGATGTGACAACAAACCTTCAGCAAATGGGACCACAATCAATGCTCTGTCCACAAACACGGTGTTTGTCAGATGTTGAGACACTCCAACAGACTCTGGCTCCTGGAACTTCACAAAGCACACCCGTGATGTCACCGGCATCTGAGAATCACTATTGAGGAAGTCACAAATATTACATTAAATAGCATAAAATTGCAACAATCATCTAAACAATGCATTTAGTTGCAGCCTGTCTTTTGACAACGTCATAGGGTCCAATCATACCCACATGCATTGACATGCACTGATGTGTGGATTTGGCATATTTACAATTAAATGTGATAAAGCATTCAGTACAATCCTCAAAACAGCATCCACACATAATACTGCCATAATTATAACAATTGAGTACTATGGACATTAGGCAGGTTTTGAGCCACTGCAGCAATGTCTCCCTCAAAACTAAATGTCCTATCAGGACAACTTCTCTGCTCCCAATTGTCCCCGTTTTCAAACGACAAGACAAAACAAGATGCATTGTCAGTGTCCAGTCTTGTTATGAATACATTTCTCTAGGTCTCTCTAAAACACAGATGAAGAGGGGCAGTAACAAAATAAAGGTATAACCATTTCCGGCTCAGCTGCAAGAAAAAATTAGCTTATGTTGATTATAGTAAATCAACATTGTGACGTTGTACGGCTGAATAAAGTCAGACAAAATATTGAGACAGTAGAAAACAATAGTTTCAAAATGATTTGTCTCACCGTGAGTATGCTTATTTTCGTCTTTATTATATAAATTAGTTAACATTCATCTTTTCCCTATGCTGGGAGGAAGAACGTAGCTAGCTACGTATTTCACTATTGTAAAAAAAACATAACAAAACATTGCAACCCAAATAACGTTAGCATTAGATGTGTTATGTTCATTGCCCCATTTAACATTTACCCTAATATTTTAATTGACCCTTCATTACTAAGTTAGCTACACTTTACGCGTGTAAGACATAATCAACAAGTCAAATTAAGATGAACGTGAATGTAACATTAGCTAGCTAGCTGGTGTCAGCCAAGTTACGTAACGTTAGCGTTAACGTTTTTAGATTAGCTAGTTAGCTACAATTCTGGTTAGCATGTTAGGCCCAAGTTTTCGTTCTAAAAAGTGAACCCATTTAGAGAACCTTCCAGATAATATGTTACTTTATTATCATTTAAGTAGCTACATCACCAGATAGTCAACTCACTCTGGTGGAAATAACTTCAGTTCTTCGATGGTTCCCAAAAAACCGAACAGTGTTCTCATCTGCTCCGATGTTGTGCTTGGCGACACATTCGTCACCTGGACCACTTTCGTGGTGTAATTCATTTTCCAGACTAAAACCGTTTAAACAAAACCACTACCGTTAACCACTACACTTTAATTAAAGTCGCGGTTATCCACTGGTTATTAAAACAACTGGCTCGTAGGTTTTTAGCGGGTTAGATGTTAGATCGACTCTCGTTACGTCAATAAATTGTAGCATGTCGCCGCCATATTGTAATTCCCGAACGAAGTGCGCATGCGACTAGTTCTTGATCTCGGTTGCTGTGAAAACAACATTTATACTTTCATTAAAACATCACAGGTTATTGGGTTTCTAATTAATTTCGCCTCCTCTTATAGCGATCGATCTAATATTAATCGTGCACACCAGCGCACGCGACAATAATACTATGTTGTTGAAAAAGTTGCAACCTGCAATCAACCAACAGAGGTCTCCCTTTCCTTTTACAGTTTTTTCTCAGTCGCTTTGGTACATGTCTCAGATCAGAATTGAAATTCTCAAAACTACCTGTTCAATCTTCACATCATTGTGTCACTTGTGCACATCAAAAAAGCAGTTTCTCATTTCTTTGAACAAGTTGCCAATGCTTTGGTACATTCATGCAAATGGCTGTGTACAGTTCTCTGCTGTTTCCTACATTATCAATTGCTTATGTCATGTTGATCAAAATGTATTATAATGGGTCTCTGTTGAACAGTCTCACCCCCCACAACATTTAGGCATTAGTTCATATCATGAGTCTTTACATGCAAAATGGTTGAACAAGTCGCATATTTCTACATATTTCCATTATACTTTTTTTCTACTTTCCACGCTGCATCGCAGAGAAGATATTCGTTGTGATGTGGATGAGAATTTGTGGTCCAACAGACAGGAACGTCAGGAGGTGTAGGTACGAAGACAGCACTGTAATTCCTACAGCACTGCATGTACAGTTTTCCCTAACGAGATTGTCCTGTGTTCACATTTTCTACTTTTGTTTTTTTTTCTTTGTGCTATGCAGTGCTGTCTTTTCCTTTCTGTATCGCAATGACATGGTCTGTCAATAAATTACAGTACAAACAGTAAAAGCTTAAATGTGAATTTTGTCCAGTCTCTTGCAATCAAACTCCCACATACACTAAGGTATAACCTACAATTTACAATAATTGTCATCAATACTTTAGCCATAGTTTACATCAGAACATCCCTCCAGAGTACACTGTTATATTGACAACATGACTAAGCAATTTGACTGTCTTATCCGTACACAATGACACAAGGACTTGTCATTCTGATGTGCATTGACACAGATATTTACTTTTGAGCGATGAACTAAGGCTTTTGAGCAAGAGACTGGCGCGACTGAGAAAACTGTAATAACAAGGATGTGGCAACTGAGGTACGGGTACAATAGGCCTAGTATTGTTGGGGATGTTGCTATGGTTATATTTCCTTTCATTATTTTTTTTTCTGATAACCTCTGCAACTACAAATTATGACTGTACCAAACACAATATCACCCATTCTATTTATGATAGATAGATAGATAGATAGATAGATAGATAGATAGATAGATAGATAGATAGATAGATAGATAGATACTCTTCATAACTTCCATGACAACCTCTATGAGGAGGACCATGTGAAACTACGTTACAATTGGCTAAAAAAATAAATAACTGACCATTTCTTTTTAATAGATTATCATAAAACATGTTATATAGGGGCTTTTGCTAATTAAGGACAGTCCACATGTGTCGGCTGGGGGAGCCACGTCACAATCCCAGCTGCTTCTGGTGAAACTTTTCCTACTAATGGTGTTTTTTCCCAGGAGGAACAATGCAGCCTTTGTCACCAGGCTATATTGAGCATAATCCCTGTATACCTGGATTATAGTTGCACTGAGATAAGCAAGTTAAGGCATTTTGAGTTCAGACCAAAGAACAACATTTCATCAGTATTATTTATTACGTTACATTGTAATAAAAGCAGTGAAGGTTCCCTGTTATTGTTGTTTCACAATAGACCCTCATTCTATTACTGTACTATTTCAGAAAACCATTACTTAATCTAAAATAAAGTGGTGGTACTTGAGACTCAATCCCAATGTTCCTACAATTTCACTTTTAATGTCTATCGCACATATTCTGAATTACTGATCTTAACATCCACATTCACTTCTGTTTACTTGCACCATGTTTTTTTTTAGCCCTACACATTGCATCAATACTCTGAAATATACTGCACAGTATGACTCAGCGTAACAATATCGTAAAGCACAACAATAGATACAATTGGAAAATCACATGCACAATTGCAACACATTTGCCAATTCTGTGCAATAAATATTCTCTGTCATAAAGCCGGTTTAAGAGGGGTGGCCATTGAGTCACCCAGTTGAGGATATTGGCACAAAGGGACTCTTGTTCACGGTGGGACATGATTGGCCTGGAGAAAGGTTTACAGAAAATCTTCAGTGACTGTGAGGGGGACGAGACAGATAAATACCCCAAGTCCACTGGGAGACCAGAGACATCCAGGTCAGAAGGAACCAGAGGTTTTCTTAAGAGTTTGCTTTGTGTGGTGCAGAAAATATGGTCAGCCGGTGAGTTTTTGATGAATTATTCCATCTGTAATTGTTCTTAATTTCATATTGATTCCCAAAAGGTAATAAGTGGGGACAACATGTTTGAAAACTAGCTTAATCAGTGATGGGTTTTGCTTTTATTTGAAAAGTGCTTTTTAATAATTTGCAAATGTCTATAATATTATTTAGCTCTTCTATATACATTTTTGGTCCTGTGACTTTTACAGTCACTCGACTGGCCAGTGTGTCTGCAGCTGATTAAGCTCATGAAGGATTAAAAAAACTCATGACCTGTCAGTAATACAGCTTTTAATGACTTCAACTAACAGACTCATACATTTAACTTGCTGGAAATTTGATTACGTTTAATTTACTTGGCTGTGATATTGCTTGATGTCTTCACTTTTTGACAACAGATTTGAACACCCAGCTGGTAGCTACAAGAAGATTTTTGAGACATGCGAGGAGCTGGCTGAGCCTCTTCCAGCAACAGTCACAGGTTTGTTTGCATCTTTCAGTCAGAAATAGACTGCAGGCAAATCATTCTTTGACAGTCATATAGTAAGTATTTTTCATCTTTCTTCTGAGAGCATAGAAAGTAGGCTCTGATAACCTTTTTACAAATCTATACATTTCAAAACAATCTCTGATTTGTCTTTATTATGTTGCTGTTATACAGGTAGGATTCCTTCATTTCTGAAGGGGAGTCTTCTCCGTTTGGGACCTGGGCTTTTTGAGATCGGAGATGAACCTTTCTATCACCTATTTGATGGCCAGGCCCTCATGCACAAATTCGACTTTAAGGATGGCCAGGTCACCTACTTCCGAAAGTAAGACCTTGAGGACAATACTTGAATTTTGACATTTTTCAGGCCATTTTGCATAATTTACATTACTGCCATGCAGCAAAATGAACCTGCAGAAACTTGAGCATGTGTGCGCATCAGGTTTTAATTTTAAATGCTGTGCATACATTTCTAATCAAGCTACACATACAACTGCATTAACACCATGGAATTATATCATAGCAGCATTTTATAAAATAAAGGATGTCCATTAAATCAATTAAAAAATGTTTTTCAAAATGGATGTATAAAGTTTTGGGATGAAATTCTTTTTCTCCTTTTAGATATATCAAAACGGATGCCTACGTGAGAGCCATCACAGAGAAACGTGTGGTGATCACTGAGTTTGGCACCTGTGCATACCCAGATCCCTGCAAAAACATTTTCTCCAGGTGGGTTGCACATTTACACACATGATTTATTTTCCGGCTCATCCTCACTATCATGTAGATGCTTTTTAAATGTAAAAATGAAATGAAAATGCAAAGTACTTCACAGTTGTCAAACTCATCCAGAAAATAAATATACATATTTTCCATTGGCTTTCTTTCATCATTTGTTGTTGTTTGTTTTAAATCCCCAGATTGTCAGCTTTCATTTCATCTCATGACATACCATTACCTTTGTACAATTTAATCTTTTTTTTGTTTGCAGGTTTTTCTCTTACTTCAAGGGTGTTGAGGTCACAGACAACTGTCTGGTGAACGTTTACCCTATTGGTGAGGATTTCTATGCTGTAACAGAAACCAACTACATCACTAAAGTAAACACTGATACCTTGGAGACGCTGAAGAAGGTACATCAATGCAAATATATCCTAGAATTGGAGATGTAAAAAACTAATCTTACAACTTTTAACTTCAGAAACAGTACATTTCTTTATTTTTAAAGCACCGTAAAATTGTTTTCTATGCAGGTTGACTTGTGCAACTATGTCAACATTAATGGAGTGACAGCCCACCCTCACATTGAGAGAGATGGTACAGTGTATAACATTGGAAACTGCATGGGAAAAGGAGCAACGCTGGCCTACAACATTGTCAAGATTCCACCCACACAGAAAGGTATGCATCAGCGCTGGCATCACCACACATAACAGCAGCAGTTAACCGCAGCGACCTCTCCTTAAACTCAGTTGCTCTTTATAGCGAAAATATGCTGCTGAATGCTAATTCTGGGTTAAAGGAATCACTGTGAACCCTCTCAAAACCCACCCAAAATAAATGAGTTTTCTCTCTCACATTGTTCCCGAATTAGTTGACTTTACTAGAAATTTGCGTGGAAACCTGTTGCCTTAAACCGTTTACATTTTTACACAAGGTGAAACTTAACAGGTCAAGTTGTATTGCTGCAGTACTGTACTGTATTGCTGATGCAGTAGACAAATCAAGTTTACATTAGTAAACATCAATTATTTTAGTCATGTTTTTCTAAAATAAGCATGTTAAGTTAAAGCTTTAGTGTGTAACTTTTTGATATTAATGAATGTCCATTACATTCAAGCCATTGACAAATGAGTTGATACAAAACTAATTAAGACTATCAGCTCCACAGAACTCTCTCTGTATTTCTCAATATGGCTATGTTCAGCTGGTGTCCTCCGGGACTTTTGTGCGCAGAAAACCAAGTGAAGATAATTTCCTCTTCAGAAGAGTCCATCATGTTTTATTAATCCTCTGTGTCCTCCTTGGCTACTAGCAACTGCATCATTACTTAGAATTCCTCATGGGGGAGACAGAAACCAAGCACTGTAGCTTTAAAAATGCAAAGAAAAATAACAAACATAAAACCTACAGCTACATATCACCACTAAAGAAATAATTTGTTGAAATAAATATGTTTTTTGCTTTATGACAATCTAACTTTAAGAGCAATGTATTCAATACAATTGTTAAAAAATAATTGAAAAGTTATCAAAACACGAGCCATTGTAATTTTCCGATGTATTGTACTACATGGATAATACAACTCAGAAGACAGCATTACTGTGTTCCAATTTGTGAGTACCACTGAAAATGTTCACTGCCCAGAAGCCATCAGTTCATGGTGCAACAATAAATGAACACTAAATCAACCACACAAAACTAAAACCCAGATAATGTAAATGCACACCCAAAACATTAACAGAACATTATTAAAACACACTTTAACTAGGACAGAAACCATTCAGAACATATATTTTTTTCCCATGAGCCTTTGCACCGCTTCAGTGCAGAACAGTTCAAATGACCCCGCCCCTCCCATACAGAAACTTAACATCCTTAGTTATCTCTGCTTAATATGATCTGTGCACTGCATACTTAATATGATTATTACAAACAACTAATGTGATTTAGTAATGAATATGGTTTTTAACAAAACATGAAAGAATAAGTAGACCACTAAAAAGTTTAATTACATCTAAATCTGGATTCACAGGGTCAGTCCCCTGGAGCTTGCTTAATAATAATAATTCAAAATAGTCTTTCTTTTTCTTAGATAAGTCTGATCCCATTGAGAAGTCCAAGGTAGTGGTGCAGTTCCCCAGTGCTGAGAGGTTCAAACCATCCTATGTGCACAGGTGTGTGTAGACTCAGGAGTTTTGTCAATAATCCATTTGTTATGAGCATTGACACGGAAAGTCCAAACTTTGACATTCTCTCCTTAATAATTTCAGCTTTGGCATGTCAGAAAACTACTTTGTCTTTGTGGAGACCCCGGTAAAAATCAACCTGCTGAAATTCCTGAGTGCTTGGAGCATTCGAGGCACCAACTACATGGACTGTTTCGAGTCCAATGAGAGCCAAGGAGTAAGAACTTGAAGTAGTTTGATCTCTTTGGTGATTCTAACTGTCGATATTATCATTGTCTCTGCCCCTGAAATCTCATGATATCTGTTTTGATATGTGGTTTATAGACCTTGTTTCACATTGCCAAGAAAGACCCAGGAGAGTACATTGATCACAAGTTCAAAGGGGCACCCATCGGCATGTTCCATCACATCAACACCTACGAGGACCAGGGCTTCATTGTTGTTGATCTCTGTGGCTGGAAAGGGTAAATGTTGGACTTTTATTTAAACCTACCTGTACATCTTCTGCGTATTTATTTGATACAGAGATATTTGTTGTTCATAATCCATTTATTCATGCAGTTTTGAGTTTGTTTACAACTACCTCTGGTTGGCCAACCTGAGAGCCAACTGGGAAGAGGTGAAGAAGGCGGCCATGATGGCACCACAGCCGGAGGTCCGCAGATATGTTATTCCCCTGGATGTCCACAAGGCGAGTTGCCTGTTTTGCTCATCAGGACACAAATTGCCCCCTAAAGTTGTAGAGTCTCATGTTATTTGTGTTCATCTCATTGTGGACTCCATGTAGGAGGAGCAGGGGAAGAATCTTGTCAGCCTGCCATACACCACGGCCACAGCGGTGATGCTCGCTGATGGCAACATCTGGCTGGAGCCAGAGGTGCTGTTCTCCGGGCCTCGCCAAGGTGCAAACACACCCAACAAATTTAACTTACTCAATCATGGTGGACATATTTATCTTTAATATACGCTAAACATATCTTTATTATGTAACCATTTTAATGTTGTTTTTGTAGCCTTCGAGTTCCCTCAAATTAACTACCAGAGGTACGGAGGGAAGAATTACACATACGCCTATGGCCTGGGTCTCAATCATTTCATACCAGACAGGGTAAGTTGACAAAATACCTTCAATTGAAAGTGATTCAGAGTTTGTAAAACAAGGTTTTTCATTAAGTGATTTTGATGCGTGTAGATCTGCAAGTTGAATGTGAAGACCAAGGAGACCTGGGTATGGCAAGAACCAGACTCCTACCCCTCAGAGCCTCTGTTTGTTCAGACTCCTGATGGGGTAGATGAGGATGATGGTATGTCATCAGCAATATAAACACATATACAATCCAACACCTACTGTGATAGAAATTAATCTGGTGCTGTGCCCTCAGGAGTGCTGCTGACCATTGTGGTGGCTCCCGGCTCCCAGAGACCAGGATACCTCCTCATACTCAACGCCAAGGATCTATCTGAGATCGCCAGGGCAGAAGTGGAGTGCACCATGCCTGTCACCTTTCATGGGATGTATAAACCCTAACAGAGGTTTTCTCAGGGTTTACAGCCTTTACAGCGTTATTGACTGCCACCCAGAATTAATAAGCCGATAAATAATGACTAAATGGTTGCACGTTCTCATTTGCAGTTGATGTGAGTTGTTAAATAATAATATTGTGAATTGATGTGCCTTTTGAGTCTAGTTGCTGGATGTACTATAATATCTAAACCTGAACTGTCAGCATTGGTTTAATTAAAACAAAATGGATTTGTTCACATGATGTGTCACATGAATATTTCATGGTTGGAAAAATAAATTTTGTGAAATCAAAACGCGTGGTTGTTTTATACTACTCTGTTATGTGGTACTAGCTATTTACTAGGCAGCACGGTGCCAAACGGAGGATAAAGGACAGCCCTTCAACTGGGATTCAATCCTCCATGAAACTGGATATTTACTGGTTTAAATACTTTTTAACATGAACACTGAATTTCTGCATTCCTGCTGAACTCCTGGGCTGCTGACCCTGTGCTCCGATTTCACTCAAAAGATGTTTTTGGGGTTAAAATAGCCTGGTGCACATTTATGATGCTTGGTATTTTCTTTAAAATTAAAAAATATTATTTTATAACTAGTGTCAAGTTATTGCTGTTTTTACATATTCATTCTTTTACCTTATTTAAAAAAGAAAGAGGTTGCAATCTTAATGTTATGACAATTAAGATATTCCATTCTAAATAAGACATTTCTCTTGATATATCAGAGAATATATATCTTTATATATATATATATATATATATATATATATATATATATATATATATATATATATATATCAGAACAGCAAAAACAATTAGTACAAATAATCCTGAAGACTAAAATTGAAATATTTGTAGGGATTTAATATGTTGCCACACCAAATCTTATGGTTGTGTTTAAACATGTGATCTTTCCATTTAGGTCCTTATTGGGTCTGAATCTCATGCAGATCTTGCAACACAGCAAAGCTGATTAACTGCTTAAGCTAAAGAAAGAACATGTTGCAATCCACTGTTTTTTAAGTGCATAACAGTGGATGTGTGGCCCTTGTATACAGTGACACCACATGAACCCCATTTTTTTGTATGTAAGGGTTATGTACATAAACAAGGCATCTATTTGGTTTGAATGGATCTTGAGCGGATAGGTGCAGATCTTTATAAACGGTCTATGGTGCAGACGAGGATTTACCTTCCGTTTTTACAATTCCACTCCGTTTGTGCGTCACATATAAAACACATAACTGTCAATTCGACCAACGTTTCCAAGCCGAGGAAACAAAGCATCAAACATTACTAATATGGCGTGGGCTCGCTTGCTGCATCAGGAGAACCCAGAATATGTAATCCCATTTTACACTCCACAGCCAGATTTTAGGATTGCATTAAAAGGCTCAAAGGAATGTTTTGAATTGTGTATTCGGTAATCTCTTATTTTGGTTATGTATAGAGCACCAAATCTGCCCCATTGCCTGCATTTAATCTACTTCACCTGACTGATGATCAGATTTTTTGATGAGACAGCTGTTCTTAATTAAGCCATACCATTTTTTTTCCTTTATTTTTTTACACGACGGCTTATTAGCCTTCCAAAAACCAAAAAAAAAAAAAAAAAAACAAGATTACAGGAAATATTATTTTTCAGAATGAACTTAAGATGAAAAACACAGCAAAGGAAAAACTCAATGGAAAACTTGACATCTCAGATGTAACTATCACACCATAAAAGAAGTCTCTCAGTATGAAATTCATTTGGGACAGAGGTTTGCACAGCCTTAAACCTTAGATTTACACAAATGCAACAAAAAGATAAAACACAGGTAACAGAAAAAAAGACACACCAAATAATGACACATATTGAAAAGAAATACTTGTAACAACTGCTACAGTAAATTGAAATAAAGCAACATTAATTATAGTGTAATAAAACAAAGAAATGTGACGTGAAATAAAGAAATTGATTTTGTTGTGGATCAAAAATTAAGTCAAGTTCAACCTTAAATTTAGCCTCTTTTCTTTCTGAAAGAAACTATTTGACATTTTGGGAAATATGCTTATTCACCTTCTTGCCAAGAGATGAGCAGATTGATACCTCTTGTGTTGTCAGTACGCTCAATATGAAGCTAGAAGAGGGAGGCAATTAGCTTAGAATAAAAACTGGAAGCAGGGGAAACAGCTGGGCTTGTTTAATCTGTACTTAAATAGTTTTACAGGGCGTTGCACCTTTTACAATTAGTTGTCAAACACGTACACCCTGGCTATGGAGCCATGCTAGCAGTTTCCCCCTACTTACAGTTTTTGTGCTAGGCTATGCTAATCACCTCCTGGCTCCAGCTCCTAACTTAACTCACAGAAATAAGATTGATACCTTCCAATTGTGTCAAAATGTCAAACCTCTCCTTCAAACTGGAGCAAGCCTCTGTCCCTTCACTTACACACAAAAACACACATCAAACGTCAAGCAGAACAAAGCAGAGGCTCACACTACTGAATCACAGATTTCATGAAACATATCTTCAGGCTTACTTCAATGTGATAAGTGACTACTGACAGCTTTGAAAATACCTTTTCAGCTATACAACTTTTGCATCTCACAAAATAAAGGAATGAAGTATTGATAGTGCAAGGTTATAAGGTACATATATTAATATATT
Source organism: Sander vitreus (assembly GCF_031162955.1). Lineage (NCBI taxonomy): Eukaryota > Metazoa > Chordata > Actinopteri > Perciformes > Percidae > Sander > Sander vitreus. The sequence goes on from NC_135866.1 coordinate 13,975,594, forward strand.
GTTTAGATACTGTCCTATAAGTAAAGTGCAAATCTCTGGATCAGATGAAAAGTGTGTGCAAGCATTTCTAACTGTTGACTGACTGATCCACCTGCCCATGCACAAATGAGCCCTTTACATTGGCTGCCAGCTACTTTACACACCGCCTAGTGAAACATTCAACGTACATATTATTTTCCCTTCAACTCAAAGCATTTTCTATAAAGTCTGGCCATTTGGAGCGGCCGAATATCACGTAGCCTTGATCTCATGTAGGTGTACATTGTGTACATATAAACTTTGGGTGATTTCTCTTAAGTGTGTGCATAATTTCTTTGTAATCCTGTCAAACTGAAAAGTGATTTATCCTTTACTATCTAACACCAACAGTGTAAACTTCAGCTGTGTATTCCCACACCTCCAAAATGTAGGGCCATTCTAATATGAGAGCATGTTCAGGATCAATATGTTGAGGAAGTCTTACTGTTGCCACAGAAAGCTTCAAATCGAATCAAATGGATTTCTAAGAACACCTCTTAGCATTTTGGTCAATAATCTGTTATCCTAATTATACATTTTTTTGACGACTAAATGGGAATGAAGATGAACTGAGGTCAGCTGGGGAGAAACACCACTGAGACCAGCTCAAGTGGAAATGCACAGTCATCCAACAACCCAAACAGCCCGCTCACACACACCGCTCACCGTCAGCATGACAAACACACACAAACTCAATCATGCAGGGTCACCTGGAAACAGTTTCTTACAGACTTGTGTAACTGATGTTTAAGACAAGCTTACTATTTAGACATGGGGGCATGGAAGGCCAACATTAGATGAGTAAATTTAGAATTTGAAAGTGCAAGAAAACAGCCAACACATTGTTTTTTTTTACCTCCTCTCACTCTATAAGAGGGCAGTTGTTGGGTTTGTGTGTGCGTGTGTTTGGAGCTGGATGAGCCGTGTTTGATCTAAGCTTGGGGAAGGAGGGGTGAAAAATCAGTTGGTCTCGTAGGTGGAGAGCAGAGCAGCATCCACAGGCTCCATGCAGGAGGGGCATGTGAAGGATCTCATCAGCCAGTCGTCTATACAGTCCATGTGGTAGATGTGCATACACGGCAGGAACCGGATGGGGTCCCCGTATACAAAGTCCAGCATACAGATCACGCATCTGAAATTTTTTTAAATAAAGAGCTTAAATACACACCAGTATAAAGTTGATGCTGTGCTGTGAGACTACAAATCATCTAGGACTTAGCAATATCTTTATATAACTCATACTGGTCTTTAAGGACGCATTACAGGCATGTAGAACTGAAATGATTTGTCAATAAATGTAGTTGAGTGACAAAAAATGAATTGTCAACAATTTTGATTCGATAGTTGATTAATCCTTTAACTCAATTTATAATATAAAAATGCCAACTATTGTCTGGTTCCAGCTAGAGCTGGACAATATATCGATATTATATTGATATTGTGATATGAGGCTAGATATAGTCTTAGATTTTGGATATCGTAATATGACATAAGTGTTGTCTTTTCCAGGTTTTAAAGGCTACATTACAGTAAAGTGATGTCATTTTCTGAACTTACCAGACTGTTGTAACTGTTCTATTATTCACCTTTACCCACTTACACATTATATCCACATTACTGATGATTATTTATCAAAAATCTCATTGTGTAAATATTTTGTGAAAGCACCGATAGTCAACACTACAATATCGTTGCGGTATCGATATCGAGGCGTTTGGTCAAAAATATCGGGATATTTGATTTTCTCCATATCGCCCAGCCCTAGTTCCAGCTTCTCAACTTTTATGTTTTCTGAAAATATTACACAAATTACCACCAGTGTTTTGCAGGGCCTGGGGTGATGATGTAAAATTGCTTGTTTTGTTTGACCAACAGTCCAAAGGAAGGAATTTAATTTAAATGATATCAAACAGGAAAGAAAAAGTGAAAATCCTCACATTTAGAAGCTAAACCCAGCTAAAGGTTAATTCAAGTTTATTTATATAGCCCAAAATCACAAATTTGCTTTAGAGGGCTTCAGATGTACAATATACGACTCCCTCAATTCAGACTTGTTATGGCTTTTCTTCACTTGACACTTTAATTAACCGACAGATCTTTTCAGCACAAGTAATCAATTACAGCTTCACCTGCATTATATGCCCATTACTAATGACTTGTTTCCCATGGACCATATCATAGCATTTTTATTTGAGATTAAATATTAGTTACATTTAAAAGTGTCACAATATGTATACTGAGGTCAGGGGGACAAAAGAAATGTCTGAATAAATCAATATTGCTAAGCTCAAACGGCCTGCAACCTCCCTCTATGTAAACATTACAAAAAATGCAAAACGCTTACTCTCTGATCTTCTTCTCTGAGCCGTCCTGCCCTCCATCATAAACACCCTTTGGGAGGTGCTGGATGAGGCCGATGCGCTGAGCTATGCGGATCTGCTCCTCCTCTGTCAGCTGGGTGGCCAGACGGGCCTGACTAGGCGTAGGATGGTACATGGGCATGTGAGCCTGCTCCTGGTGACAGACAAAAGAACCCCAAAAATGAAACAAAAACAATTATCCTCCTGTATCAGCTCACCTTGTCTATACAAAGCGGTCTGACTGGTGAGGCTCTGTACGTCAGTTTAAACTGATAAATAAAGCAGCTGTCTGGTGTGGACATCCGCGACAGGCCAGTTAATGATTGTTTACTGTGGTATTCTACTGACGTTACATTGGACTCGAGGCAGCCTTAGAAAAAGGCCAGACATTAAACAAGGGATACAGTCATACTTTTATAAACATCCCCCACTGCATATGAAACATTTAGGCTTTTAACTAACATTATTCTTATAACCACGTGTCCTGCGTGTGGCAGACACTTTGTTTTTCTTAAATTATTACCCTGGCAGTTGAGTATTAACGTGAATTAAAAGTCTCTTACCTGGTACGGCGGAGGTGCCTCCAGGTCAGCGTCTGTTCCATCACCAAAACTCGCCCTGTCAGACTGTGAGTCATGAAGCAGAGAAATGTCGTCTGATGTCGGAGACTTGAGACAGTTGCCCATATCTTCGTGTCTCCAGTCCTGTCCTGGCCGAGGTTAGAATCAGATCTTTGTTGCTAAAGTTGCTCTCGGTGGCTAATGTTAGTTTTGTCTAATAACCCAAAAACTATTAACTTACAGTTCAACTACACACTGCTAAATATACCATGTGCATGATTACAAAACTCCTACATTCACGTTAAATGTTAAAGCAAATGTCCACACTAGCTTCTCTTCATGTTTACACGGACCTTCACCTGAAAAACAAAACAAAGAACTCGTGCTAACGACAGCTAGTCGTCAGCTCGTGCTAACGACAGCTAGTAGCTAGCCCAGCTACTTTTTCGCTAGCCAGTTGGACGACTTCCTTGGTAAGTATCGCTCATTCCTTTGTAGGAATCACAATTTCTACAAAATATCTATTTCAGCAACAGCTGTGACTGTAACACTGAGCTGCCTGAGTGTTGGACTGTAGCGACATGTCTGCCTTTAAACTTAGTGAGTAACATTAAACAGTTTGAGTTTGCTTCCTTGCTAGCTCTTTCTTCAATCGGAGGACATGTTATGGGTCCGTTGGATATGACGTACGGGTGTGATTCTGCGCGGTGATTGGATGATTTCCTTTACGTAGTTCTACGAAGAGAGCCGAAGCCTTTTAACTATGAAAATTATAATTTGTGCTAAGGGCTCTCAAGTGTCACGCATTGAACGTGACAGTCACTCCCGCCACACATTGTATTTCTCACGCGGAAAAACTATTTATAATATATTTAATATGCCGCAGTGCCCAAAATTTCTCTGGCGCGCCGCTCTCACTATGGAGCCGGCAGGAATCAAGCGCGTCTCCCCTCGAGTTCTCACTTGAGCCTGTCACTTATCGGCCAATCAAAAAAAAGAAATAGCCAATCAGAAAATAGCACTATTGTATCTGGGTAAGATTTAACGCAACAACCAATGAAAAAAAAAAAGCATAGAGCAGCTTACAGACACTTCCCTAAACGTTCGCTCATTCAGAGACCAGTCTCAAACGGGGCTCTGTGTCTGTCAGAAGGTCTGAAATCTACCGCATCAGCAGAGCAATCACGTAACGCACAGCAGACTATGGTGCAGGTAGATTATTTTCTGAAATATAGTGAATATTATAACTTTATTTTTCTCAAAATATCACGACTCCTCCAAATCTCAGAGAACACATACATATTTTGAATGTGCACAACGTTTTGAACATGAGCAGAAATCTTGCTCAATCTTAACAATATTACAGTCCAGGGGTTTATTAATACATTAAAAGTAGTAGAATGTCACTCTTGCCTGTCTTCAAAACTTGAGAGCCCTGAACAAATGATCATTCAAACCGATCATAAAACGTGTTACATAGCTAAAGATAATCTAAAATCCAGTTATTGAAGATATACATTTATATAAATATATATATAAACATTGTTTTATTTAACAAGCTTTATATTTTAACTAGATGAACGATACATGTAATGATAAGGGTGCAATTGTTCCTTCTAACAGGTATAACTAAACTAATAGAATTATTATTACTAGGCAATTTAATTTAGCTGCTTAAAATGCTGGCTAACTGTCACTGTCCTGGTGATAATACGTTGCCGTCATTAATGTTATTAGTAAAACCTGTGCTTTTCCTTCTATGACAAGTCAAAATGTCTCCTGTGAGAACATTAGCACAGACTGTACTTTCCCACACGGATGTAGAGGTCTAATAAGGCACAAGTGAAAACACCTGTGTGGGTGAACCATAGGTGTTTAGGACCTTGTAAAAAATGGTATGTTTTCAAACTCTTTGTTTCTTGCTTGCTGTTGTAATGTATGTTTTTCTTTTAATATAAAAGTGTAAATTTGCCTTCAAATCTCATTTGTTAAGAACTATTGTTATGATAAATGTAATACGGAAATATCTTTTGGTTACTAAAGTTTAGGGGGAAAACCCTTCAAAGATATCCTGTTTTACTACTCTCTGTATACATCCATACAGTCTACTATTTAGTGTATACAGAAAACGTGTTGTGTAATCAGAAAAAACAAATAGCGATACAAATACCATAATAACAAAGGTGTGATCAGTTTTAACAACTAATAAGTATAGTAAATCAAGAAAATATATTTCAATAAAACAAACTGTCAGTTTTAGCCTGGCTCCACCCTCCTACGTACTTCCGCTCAATTTTCATTTTCTTTCAGTACTACTCTCTGTACAAATGAAATGTACGCCAGTCTGGTAGGACCAAGCTATGTCAGTTTCCCACTTGAACTGGTTTCTGTGTGAGGTGTTAATACAATGCTCATGGCTATACGATCTTACTTATCAAGGTTGTTGTTTTCCCTGACAGAAAAAACAAACAAATAAAAATGCATCCAATAACAGTGGCAACTTGAAGACACCTTTATTTTTATATACAGCTATTGTACACATAAAAACCCACAAAGTATTTGCATTCCAGGAACTTATGATAGAAATCGCCATGTTTTTGGTTAAGTGAGTTTCACAGAATTGGCCTTCTTCAGGCAAATAAAACAAAAACACAAACCTTAAAATGATCATTTCCAAAAATTCCTTTACCTTTAAAGCCCATCAGCGGATACGGTTTATTATTTTTTTCTCTAAATGTTACAAACAGCATCATTTCTCTGTACATTATTAGTAAGTAATAGAGTAATGTTAATCTGTGAAGCAAATGTGTCATGGGGTGTCTACAATGTGTTTCTACAGTCATCGTCTGCAATGGTTCATACAATATTCACAAGGAAGAAAAAGATGAACGATGATTTTGTTTTCATATCAGTTCATGGTAAAATTACACGCCCAACACGTTAAATATAATTGTTGGGAAAGTCTCAGTTAAAGGGTGTTGACTGGTAAAAAATAAAAGCAACAGACTGTTTTGAAGGATAAGTTTAAAGGTTTGAGGTTTGTTAGAGGCATGATTTAACAATAACAAACAAATAAGCATATTTTCTGTTATTCTATTACTGTATTCATACCTGACAACTTATCATGTTCAATACCAAAAAGTTAAATGGCAAAGGAAATCAGGCAGTTTTTCCCCCTGCACATACATTCACACTGTAAAAAAAATCCAGCATTATTGAGTGTAACTTATTAGTACCCACATTGTCTGGTAAAGTATCAGATCCCCTCTTCGTCATTGCTTGTTCTATTTTAATAAATGGCAATGGTGTGATGATCACAATGTATTTTACAAAACAATTAATTTATAAGAAAATGTAGTTACATATTCACACACCCCACAGATAAATGTTAAGATCAACACTGAATCATTTAGAAACATCTTCAGAAATGAAAATACCCATTGACACAAATTACATAATTTGATCCATTCATTTATTTTTTGCATCCCACAACTATTTGAGATGTATTATTACTCTCTATCATCAAGTACAAGTCAGGAAATAGACCTTATTTATTGTCAGTGTGTGAATTGGCAACTACAGTTTCAGGAAGTTCTTTTTGTTTGTTTTGGGTTCATATTTGATCAAACATCCAGAGTGCTCGTGGCCTCTAAGCAGTGATGCAAAAAGAGTCACGTTAACCTTCACTTTGTACTGTCGTACAGAGTCTTAACACCTCTCTGGGATTCCCCCTCCTCCCTCATGCTGTGCCTCCTGTCCCTAGCACCTGTCGTCCTCCTCTGTGTCGCTGAGAGGATCACAGCCGGCAACAGAGGTTGTCTGTGCCAGGCGCTTCCGAAAGTGTCCGTTGGGGACCTGCCAGCCAGTCCGCAAGCGTGGGCGGGCCGAGCTGACGGTGTTTGAGCGTCCCAGGCTGCAGGCCACAGCCGCCTCGAAGGTCAACGTCTCCATGGGACCGGAGGGGTCTGGGCTGTGGTCCCCCTCTTGGGAGGCTAGGAACGGCTCGGAGGGGTAGCGCCGAGGTGGGGACGGGTCTCGGCCTGCCTCGCTCAGCCTGTCACCTGCGACCCGCTCTTGGGTCTCCCAGTTGGGCTTGCCCCGCCTCATGGTCTCTGGGCTGCCTTGCTCATCCTCGTCTTCACCGACGGAGGGGTGAAGCGGAGAGTAAGAGATGTGAGGGCGAGAGCGGGTCTGTGATATGGGTCGTCGGCCGCTCGGGGTGCTGGACTCTGAGGTGGAGGGCACCGGACTGTCTGAGCTGTTGCCCTGGAGACCAGAATAAAGACAAAATGGAACAAACAATGACTTCATGGACTGTCTTTTGCAGGACATCTGGCAACTTAAACCTGTCAAAGTTTAGCAATGGAGGGGAAATTTGGTCATTCAATTTTATTTTCAGAGACTTTAAAATGTGTTGTTAATTTGTGACTCTGCCTTGTTGCTGTCCAAGTCCCTGAAGTCAGTTAGTTAGACAGAGCTTCTCTGACCCACCTGTTTATCTTGGGGGTGTGCTCTCTCTACACTAGAGGATCGTGAGGGCTGCAAACTTCTCTCCTCTGAGTTACAACGAGACGCGTCTGGAGAAAGGAGGTGACAGCGCTCCTTAGACCGGCCACACTCCCTGTTGCCCTGCTGCCTGTGCTCTGACCGAGAAACTAGAGGGGAGACATTAAGGAGAGGAAATGACATACAATGACAGATAAAGAGAGAAAGAGCTGGTCTGCATTTGACCTTTCCTGTATTTTAACACCAGTGTTTGATGTTAAGTAATGATGGGGGGAAAAAATGCTTCATACTGTATGCACACAAGCTGATGTGATGATAACAGGTGAGCAGCAGAACTAACCAGCAGCCTTGTAGCTTTTGTGACGAGGTCGATAGAGTCTCTCAGGACTTTTCTCATCCTGCCAAAGACCGTTCACCTGCTGATCTGCAACGGTGGAGGCTGAACGTTTCATGGAGCCACTTGCAACCTCCGTCTGCTTATATGTGAACACACACACACACACACACACACACACACACACACACACAAAACAGACAAGCACAAGGTACATACACAAAGAAAACAAACACTGTAATTACATTCAGATTATTTATTTCAGAAACAAGTGCACCATTGCAGAGAGGTTTAAAAAAAACATGCTGAGATGAGAGAGTTTAAGGTAAGAAGGTATCAGCATTCAAAAGATCACACCCCATTTTAACAATTCTTTGAATCTTAATCAGACTCCCAAAAAGACAAGCCAAAACTCTATTGATTTAAACTTCGGCATCACATAAGGAACCAGGCACTTTGGCATAAGAGCCCATGCAGCCACTGATGTCCTCACGATCCAGCACAGAGGCCGTGTCATGGAAGATGTGTGTACCTGCGACTCTACAGCCAGACGGGGCATGGAAGAGGCCCGCACACACAGACCCCTCCCTAGTGGAAGCTCCTGTGGGGCTTCAATCCCCCTACTGCACTCGCCCACCTAGGTGAGTACAGAAACAAAAGAGGGCAAGGAGGGACACCAATCAGGCTCATCCCGCCAGGACTGCCTATATACGGAAGTCCAGTTTAGGTGAGAGGAAGGCAGACAAGCCATTTCATCACTGAGGGTCATCTATCATAAACATCACCATCGCCATCCAGTCAGAAGCCATTCCAGCCAATCACGGACAGACTAAAAACTAGCAACAGGAAAACTGACTTCAAGGAGGAATAGAAACAGTGGAGAAGACGAGCGAGAATAGACAATAAACAAAACAGTTCACAGGGAAAGATGGAATCCATATCTCAGCTTGGAAGTACATTCAGTCATGCATGTTGAGGTCTTAATAGCTACACAAACAGAGCCAGACGACATCTGTCTAGGGGCCGAACACATTCCTCTGCAAGAACAAACACTAATATGTGGGGTTTTCAGAATCATTTCATGTCATTCATCTAGCAAGCGATGTAGACCAGTAAAACCAGACAGTATAGACACAGCAAAACATTAACACGTTTGACAACCTGCCTTTGCTATTCCAACCTCAACAGGACTAAAAGACAGGAGCACACAGAGCAGCGATGCCGTGCTCTGCAAGGCACGGAGAAAAGTCACAGCAACGTCAACAGTTAATACTGTTTTAGTTAAACACTTAAATAAAAGGTGTGCTTTGTAAATGTTCATAGTGAAAATCTGTGCTCAGACAGTGGTTCCGACAGTGGTTCCGAACCTGGGGGGGTCAGGACCCCCTTAGGGATCACAAGATAACTCTAAAGTGCAACACACATCGGCGGCGTATGACACATGTCAAAACCCACACATCCATTGTTTACTATGTACTGTACGTCCGCACGCCAACAGGCTCGGCACATCCCTCCTACTGCACTAGGGCTCTGTTTTGGGATGATTATTTTATAATAAAATACTTAAGGAGAAGGGAGAATTTTTGCTTTTTTAAGCAGCTGCTGGTGTTTCATTGTTCTGACTGTGGTATGGTGTGTTTTATCAAAGGAAGAAGTTTAGACATTTTGTCTATGGGTATGTGATGGTGGCTAACTAACGCCTAGCGCAAGATGCACTTCATCCACAGTAGGCTACTTCTCACTTCTCTGGATTAGGGCTGGATACCGATGCTCTGTCCTACCACAGCATTGATGTAGCGTGTGTGTGTGCGTGCGTGCGTGCATGACAAAAAGAGAGAGGTATGTTTTTAATATTAAAACGTGGCTTCAGACGGATATCTTCTTGCTCAGTCTGTTTTCTAATTACAGCAATTGTTCCTCAGTACTAAGCTAGTACTTGTGCCTGAAAAAAAAACTATATCCGTATTCCGTAACAATTACTAGTGAAATCTGAGTGCCTGGCTCACCTCGATACTATACCTTGACAACTTCTTTTGTCTGGTATAATATAGGGATGAGTGTGATGTGTGTTATGGCTGTCAATTGATGTGACACTCTGTGACGCTGCAGATGTATGTTGCACTTAAAGTAGGGTTGTAGAATGAATAAGGATAAGAAAGTAGAAAAAAATTACTCTTCAATATGATGTTTACTGTTTCTCAAAAAATTATTCAAGAAACAATCTGAGAAGGATAATTGCCGTTTCATTTAACTGGCCACAACCCCTACGCATAGGCAACCTGTGACAAGTCGACAATGCTTTGTTTTAGGGGGTAACAAGTTAAAAAGGTTAAGAACCACTGCTCTAAGACATGGTTGTGGTATTTATGGTTAAAGGCTCATGTTGGTCCTCTTTCTTACCAGATTTTGCTCTTGACTAGCATCAGGGTCGGAGCTTATGGGCTGCAAAAACAGTTCCTGAGGTGAGATGGGGCTCAAAGCCACAAATCCTCCTCTGGTCCTGTATTAAGACAGAGAGGAATAGTAAACAAAAGCATAAATAGAGACACAAGTACAAATATAACAAATCTGTACGTGTGCGCAGACTCACAGGGCTGACCCAGCGCTGTGGGCCATCATAGGCAGCGTCTGGGTGTTGGACAGAATTTCCTCGGGAAGCGCAGAGCCATCCAGACGCTTAAACATTAAGCTACTCTTCTGAAATGAGAGAACAAAAAACACAACAAATTAAATAGAGGTCAGAGGGCTTCATTCCATATTTATTTTCACGGTGTTCACGCTAAGAAGGTCCAAGAGGATTGAGTACTCTACACCTCAAAGACAAGACAATTCGGTAACTTCTGTATATTGCCATTCCTCCCTTTATGCACATACTGTAGTTCTGTTTGGTAACAATGGACGCTTAACATTAGAACCGCTATGCCATTGAACGTTGTGGTTTTAAAATGTATATTACTCTGTCATTTTTATTTCCTAAATACCTATACACATTCCTATATTGTCATAATGATAGAATAATGTTTAGAAAAACAAAATAGAGAGTTTAAAAAAAAGAAACACCCCCCCCCCGTTATTTGCCAGGAGCAGCGCTGATTAACGTTAGTACTCTCCTATGCCACCAAATTCACTATTTTCATTATGGCCGTACGTGCATTGAGCCAATTAATATAGGGCATAAAAACACATTTGCACGCCAAATTTCACTCATATGTGTTTGAAATATTGTCTGTTGAACTGAAAGACGCACTGCACATGGGAGAGATGGAGAGACAAATATAAATGCTATGGGGGACTTATTGTAGTTCTTTCGTTAGACAAAATGTGACAATGTAATAATTTGCATCATAATTATATTAACCATTTAGTGTACTGAAATGCTGAAATTGATTTCAATGTTTCAGCATTTGTTTCCAGCCTTTTAGGTGTTATGCTGCAGATTATAAGCTGCTTACAACTCAAAACAGCATCAGATAGAAACTAATAGATCTTTTTATGAAAAAGGTTTTATTTGCAGGAGTTGCTCACAGAAAGATTTTGTGTTGACTATTGACTGAACTAAACTGAATGACACAAAGCGCAAATGCTAATGAATGACTATTGCTGCATCAGGTGGCAGCATCAAAATATTTTTTCTAAAATAGCACATTTTACTGTACACTGAGTACAGAGAGTACACCAGTTTTGTGTGGGTTAAAGCTGTTAGCTATCTGGCTGTATATATCGTGGGGGCTGTGTGTGCCCTTGCTGCTGTAGAGATTAACGCAGCGCTATAGAAATGAAGAGGGGTGATGCGTTTATGACCCATCAGCGATAACAAAAGGATACAGACTCTTGGGCGGATACAGAACCCTTAACATGCCTGGCGGTGCTAGTGTTAAGAAATATTGCCAATTGGAAAGGAACTTGATTATTGTTTTGCTAGACTGCAATTCTTCCTCACTTTTTCTTTTATGTTTTTCTGGTTTATTAACATCTTAAAGCTAAGGGAATATCATAGCTAAAAAATATGCTTTTTGTTTCTCCATATAATTGATAAAATTGTGCCTTAAATGTGTTTCGTAATACTATAAGACGAAATTATAACAGATCACTTGTGACAGACAATAGACATGGCTGTCTAAAGCTGTGCTGTGAGATTGAATGTTTTTTGCTTTTCTTCTCCTACTTTTTCAAAATCTATTTGCGTACCTCTTTGAATATATAATTGTAAAACCGGGTGAGGAAGTTGATAACAGCATGCAGAGCTGACCTGAGCTTCAAGTTGTTGCCTGAGCTTCTTGGCTTTGTTCAGTTTGAAGTAGTCCATTATCATCATCGAAGCATAGATCTTTCCCACTGTCATGTCCGTATCTGTGAGGGTAGACACACTACATTAACTGTTACTGCTTGTCTCTCAGCATTACATTGAGTATTTCCTCCATAGTTAGAGCCAGACCTTTGTTGATAGGTACCAGTAGGTCCAATGTCTTCTGAGGCAGATAAGGCCAAATGATACTGATCTCTTTTTGTAGTTCACTATCCAGAGTGATACGGTCCTCACCTCCTGTGACAAACATCCACATTCAGCCACTTTGGCAAATATAATAGGTTACATTAATGGTTTTACTAAAGCTGAACAATTAGTCGATCAGCTAACTGATGTCATTTTTCAAGCACAGAAGACGAACATACCCTCACAAAAAAAAATCACATGTGAAATGCAATTTTTCAGTTAATTTCTGTGTGAAGTGAAACATTTCACTTTTTAAAATTCAATGTTTTTATTTATTAACTAACTTAACAAACAATGAACTAACTATTAAACTAATAATTTACTACTCACTAATTAAATAACTATTAACTAACTCAATATTAATAATTAACTTATCACTAACTATCAACTAACTGTTAACTATTAACGACTAATAATTAACTGACTATGAAATAACTGAACTAACTAGTAACTATTAACTAACTATGAACTAACTAACTGACTTTGAACTAACTAATAACTAACTATGAATGAACAATTAACTAACCAACTATGAATGAACAATTAACTAACTACATAAATATGAACTTACTAACTAGGAACTAGCAAATAATTAGCCACCAACTAACTAACTAACTAACTATTAACTTACTAACTATGAACTACCTATTAACTAACTAAATAACTAACTAACACCTTTCTCAATTGTGAGGATTTGCTGTATTTGTTTTATATGATAGCAAACTGAATATTTTTAAGTTTTGGATTGTTGGTCGGACACAACAAGCAATATAACGTCAACTTGGACATTTTCACTATTTCAGGTCATTAGACCCAACAACTAATCTATAATCAAAACATAATTCACAATATGATACGATATCACAATCATGACTTGCTAATTAGCGACTCTGACCTCTAGCTATTTTGATATCCAAAGCTGTGCGGATGAGCGACATCAGCGTGGAGGTGAAATGAACGGACATGTCCTCATCTACAGGCATGTTCATCAACACCAACCTCTGAGAGACAACGAGGGACGGATAAAAAGAAGACAAGTCAATCACTTCAGTGTACATATCCAGCACAAAATACCAGACAAAATGATTTAGTCTCCGTACATTTTCCTAAATTGAATAAAAGTCGAACATCAATCCTTGTATTGTATTACCCTCGACTTCATAAAGAGTCTGTTAGTAAGTTCCCTTGAATACACTTTATTTACAATTCATATTGCTCTTTGCTGTAGTATATAATGCATATATCATACAGATAGGATAGGCTTTTACTTGAGTTTTGATTTAATCTAGCCCTTCTGTGTTTAGTGCTTATTAAGTGATTATGTTTTCAGTACCTTGTAGGCGATCTTAGCAGGGCATTTTTTGCCCAGGCCCAGGGGTGGTGACATGTGGGTTAACATCTCATACATGGCAGTGTAATGGATACGACCACTACAGAGTGATAAGTGAGGGGAGGCACAGAGAAACAGACGCAGAAGCAGAAGGTGGAGAGTTTAATAAAAAGTGTCATAAAACTCAGATCTAATACAGATGAAGACAAACAGCAAGTTCCCTTTTCAAGGTCTTGTACTTGTTATGTGGCATTTGAGATTTTTAGGACAATGATTTCTTTTTCTAGCAAAAACTTAAGCACAGTGAACTCTGGATGCTCTTTAGCACTTTTGGAATTTTATCAACTTGTGCTAAACATGACAGCTCATTGCACTGAAAAATGTGTTTCACACGCTTTGACGGCCCTCTGCTGGATAAAGATAGAACATGAATGTTGATCAGGTCTGCTCGACACTTAATAAAACTAAACTAAATGAAAATGTGAACATGCAGCAGTAAAAAGATCAAGTCTCACCATGCCAGACGATCATACTCCCCCCAGATGCGAACAAACTCGTCCAGGTGATGGGGACCAAGAATTGAGGAGTCTCGCGTCAGGTACTCAAAGTTATCCATGATCACAGCCACAAACAAATTTAGCATCTAAAAAAGGACATACAGAAGAAAATCAGTGTGCAAGACAGCAGAGAAATTGACAAATATATAAACCGAGTGTTATTTTGGTGGAGCCCTGACCAGAAACGAGCTGAAGAAGATGAATGAGACGAAGTAGCAGTAGGCAAAGTCAGTCCCACAGCCTCCCTCGTGGTCTGGAGACATGGTTAGAGGGGAGATGGAGGAGTCTGGTTCACACTCCTGACCAGACAGACACGAAAGCATAATCTCCTGCCAGGACTCCCCTGTCGCACTCCTGGTGGTTTTAAACACAAACACCTAGTTTACATCAAATTAAAGGAGAATTCCGGTCGATTTCAACACGTAGCTCCTGTTGTTTGGAAATGTGGAGTGCTGTCAGTAGCAAGAAAAGCTAAAACAATCGGTGCTGCCTACACCGTGTTATCCCCCTGCTAGCATTAGCACCCAACAGGCGTAAACAGGGCAAGTTTTAAACATGTTTTTAGCCTCTAAACATGCTCGAAATGTCATTACAAGTGCCTACCCATGTGAAGTGATTCTTTCCGAGGGAACACAACAAATTTGACTGGAATATTGGATTGTATTATTGGATTGTATCGACTAGTGTTGACTTGACCGGAAAACAGGAAATAAACAGAGGTATGTGCACTGGCTGGATTAACACAACTTTTGTACCTTTCTGTCACATCTACTGCAGTCAGATTCGCTGTGTTCCCTCGGAAGGAATCACTACACATGGCTAGGCACTTGTAATGACATTTCGAGCATGTTTAGAGGCTTAAAACACGTTTAAAACTTGCCCTGTTTAAGCCTGTTGGGTGCTAATGCTAGCAGGGGGATAACACGGTGTAGGCAGCACCGATTGTTTTCGTTGTTTTTGCTACTGCCAGCACTCCAAATTTCCAAACAACAGAGCTACGTGTTGAAATTGACCGGAATTCTCCTTTAAAGTGGACATATCATGCTCATTTTCAAGTTCATGCTTGTATTTTGGGTTTCTAATAGAACATGTTTACTCGCTTTAATGTTCAAAAAACACTTTATTCATACTGTCTGTCTGAATATACCTATATACCTGTGTCACCCTCTGTCTGAAAAGCTCCGTTTCTTTAAGCTTCCCGAAATTCCCAGTCTGCTCAGATTGGCTTGCGAGAAAAATATGGCGCACCTTTGCAAATGTAGTTTTCAAGCTGTGGGTGGAGATACTCAGATAGGGGGCGGCATATCTAATGAGCCTGCACGTGACGTAGGAAGAAGAGCCAAATCTGAATGGCTTGTCCCATGTTTTCCGATCTAAGCAGCCCACAAAAAACTGACTGGGTTGTCTATTTCACAGTTTGTGCACGAGCACTAAAAAAAGTGAGTTTTTCACATGTCCCCTTAAAGATACATTTCTAGAAATGAAAGAGAAGTAAGAGAATGGAAACTGAAGGCATGGAAGGTATTTTTTTATAAGCCCACCTGAAGAGCAGCATCAAAGCACTGAAAAAGGTCTTAAAATTGTTGTGTTGATTGATGTGACTCTCATCATTCAGCTTGATGTTTCCAAACACCTGCAGAAAACAGGTTTTGTTAACTTCATTGGATTCCCATTAGCTTCTGCCATAGCAGTTGTGATCTTCCTGGGGTCCAGGGTTAGTAATATAGTAAATATAAGCAATCAATTATATCAATAAATGGTGCAAATAACCTCATATAATATACAGTATACAATATACAGTTAAAGAAGAATGCACCAAACAAGCACAATACAGCTGCATGTAAGCACACAAACATTTGTAAAATCCATTAAAAAAATAAGTTTACAGAAGCCCCGTACATATGTTTGACTTCAACTAAAAGCCGTGACAGTCTGTTATGATATTTGTGAAATATTAGTGAAAGGATACCTGCATTCCAATTATGGCGTATATGAAGAAAAGCATAGCAATGAGAAGACAAACATAAGGAAGAGCCTGTTGGAGAAGAGACAGCAAAGACAGTCAATTAAAATCATCAACCTTGTGTGAGGAATCGAAGTGACCAAAAATTAATTGTAAAAATGTCCGACCTTGAAAGATTGTACAAAGGTCCACAGCAGAATACGGATGGTGTAACCCTGTCTCAGCAGCTTGATCAACCTAGCTGCTCGGAAAAGCTTCAAGAAACTCATGTTGATGGTGTTCACCGACTAACGCACAAATGGTTGGAGAGAGGGTGAAACAAGGGAAAGGAAGGGAGAGACAGGATGTAAAACACAGATGGCGAAATTCATCACAACATGACTTAAGTTGTGTCTGGAGGCAGGGATCGTAACACACGAGGGAAACTTGTAAAGAAAGAATGCTGCCTTTAACGCTGGCTATTTGTGCCTTTTTTAAAGGGTCACAACATTGTGAAAATGAGTGGTGTCTTGGCAGTATCTTACCTGTAAATCCACAATTATCTCGCTGATGCTGCCAAGAACAGTGATGAAATCAAAAATATTCCAAGTATCTCGAAAATAGTTCTGTGGAAAAAGAAAATGTTTTAAGTAATTTGAATTCTTCATCAGTGGTGCTAGATGTCATTTAAATGGCTTCTGTCTTCGATTGATCTCTTCTTTTGTCAATGCTCACCACCAAACCAAATGCCATGATCTTGAGTATACACTCCATGGAGAAGAGGACAGTGAAGGCCGAGTTGAGGTGTTTAAGGACCATGTCGTAGGCTGCCGGGGCCGAGTGGTACTGAAGGAAAAGAGAACTTTAAATTTACTGACAGAAGGATTATCAGAAGTCATAGTTTCCACCCTGCCGTTGGTTACAGTTCATTTCAGTACAGTATGAAGATGTTCTTCCAGAGACTTAAAACTTGCTCGAGATTGGTAATCACATTGAACATTGCATTGCCTTTATTCATATTTTATATCAACGTTTAATTATTGTCATATGGTGCAGCAATTTAAGGAGTAAAAAAAGTGGTACAAGGTACATTCAGGTGCTTGTTGGAAGTTACAACATTCTTGTACTGTCGAGCAACGAAGAGCTATACCCAGCATGTCGTTCAGTAATGTAACAATTAACAGGGGTCTTCTCTCAATACATTACACAATGTATACATACAAACTACTAATACATTTGTTCCGTAGATCTCAAGAGCTCGCACTGGACACTGCACTTCCTTGGGTCCAAAGCAATAAACCCGCCAAGTGTGAAGTTGATGGGATGAACAGTTGTCGAGAAAATCGAAGGACGGACGGACGGAACAGACAGGACAGAACAGACAGACAGACACACAGCTTTCATTTCAGTTAGATACTGTTCCACTATGAATCCTGCTGTACAGAGTGCTTTACCTTCATCATGAGGACCACAGTGTTGAGAGCGATCATGACTAGCACTGTGTTCTCAAAAGAAGGCGATGCCACAAAGTGCCACAATCTGTACTGGAAGGTTTGTCTGTTCTGGGGCATGTAGCGGGTCATCGGCTTGGCGCTGATGGTAAAGTCGATGCAAGCCCTCTGATGGACAGAAATGTACCAAAACAGACATGAATGAATACGTGTGAATGTAACTGTGTGTATGTATCTGCACATGTATTTCACCGCGACACACCTCGTTCTTCTCCAGAGTGCACTCCTGAATCATCTTGTCACCCTGCTCCTGGAAGGTGATGATGATCAGAGCCACAAAGATGTTGACAAAGAAGAACGGGAAGACCACAAAGTAGACCACGTAGAAAACAGACATCTCCATTCGGTTCCCTCGACTTGGCCCCATGCTGTCCTCTGTAACATCGGTAGAGTGCTGCAGGACCCTAGCAGAAAAAAAAAAAAAAATGGGAGAAAAGAGAGGTCATTTATATTTTTAGTATTAAGACCAACATGTTTTTGTTTTTTTACTTACATTTTGATAAATTAAATTAAAAAGAAAAATCCACTTACTGAGGCCATCCCTCTCCAGTTGAGACAGTGAAAAGTGTGAGGAGGGCCCAGCAGACGTTGTCGTAGTGAAACTCGTGTCTCTTCCACTCTCTCCTCTTCACCTCCTTTTTGTCTCTGCTGTAGTCAATGTAGTAGCCTCTGTAGGGAGCAGAGCGACTCGGAGGTCATTGTTTCACTTAATTCACTGATTAAACCAGCAGTTTGAATGAAGAGAAAAATATTAAAGCTTTTGTAACGTGCAAATCTTATTAACTAGTGAATCTGGGGGTCTGCACTCTGCAGGCAATCACAGGTTATCTGGGGGTGTATAACGACTGAGGAGCTGCACTTCATTGCCATGTTCAGCTTTCTGCTTATACCCGGAGTCTCTGTATTGTTAGCCATTTGTGAAAGGATTTTTGTATATTTTTGTATAGCATTTGCTCTCAAAGATCAGAAATGTTGCGGTCACGTTTGTTAAATCTATTTATTAGTTAATTATATAGAGTTGTTGTTGTGTATGTAAACTCCTTGCTCCTACTTTACTTGCTGGTTTAGATATACAGTATATATCCACTTACTGGCATGCCTTTTCTGAATTCATGGAGCTGTCAGTGCAGTAGAAGAACTTCCCCTTGAAGAGCTGCACGGCAATGACAGCAAAGATGAACATGAAGAGCTGGTACACGATGAGGATGTTGAAGACGTTCTTCAGAGATGTGACCACACAGTCGAAAACAGCCTGGGGGGAAGAAAGACGAGAAGGATGGCAAAGCAAGCGCAATCTGTTAGAGATCTGTGAAACACCAAAAACCCAAAATACCGGAGAGTGTTTGCAGATGTTAACATCATACCTTGAGTTTAGGAAGCCTCTTGATGGTTTTAAGAGGCCGCAGAACTCTTAAAACTCGGAGGGACTTTATTGTCTTGATGTCTCTGCCTTTGTTGTTTCTGTTGACATTGAAATACAGCCCTTAGGAACAGCTGTACACTCAATCAAGTTCACAAGGACACATGGCACAGACACATTCAAAAAGAAAAACAGTGCATATCAAAAAACACAATGAAACACAGAACTTCATCATGAGTGTGTTTATACAGAGCCCAGCAGGTGTCACAGGCAAACGTTATGATAATTTGTACATGTTTTGAGTTTGAACTGAGATACACAGATACATTTTGGGCTTTGGCTGATAACACAACGTGTCATCTTCCATTGTTCCATTTTACGGAAACATTTATGGTTTTCTATTGATTACTGTGCAACAATTCTTAATTTGAGGGTACAAATCATTAATTAGAGGGCATCAATGATTTGTTAATGTCACCAAATTATCAGAAATGTTACCCCTAAAACCTGTCAGGCAGTTTGGTGAGATTTAGAAGACGCTACAAAACAAAACAAAAAAGCACACTGAATACGAAAGGAAAGATTGTACACGTGAAAATAATAAAAGAAATATATGAGAAGCTAATGGGATACATTTATATTTAGTGTGACTAAAATTTTTACCCCATCACATTCCTGGTAGCCCCAACAGTGACAAAATCCACAGGAACAACAGAGAAAAATTGAGGCATAAAAAGAGATTCACCGTGAGCAAAGCTCGCAGGATCACAGCTATATTCACAACAGAGAAATTAACATACAATACAATCCTCTACAGTACAACAAAAGGCACAAAAGATTTAGTAAGTTATCTGGCACACTCATGCTGGGAACGAACTTTTTAGCTTCACCCATGTATAAACCCCCATATTACACAGAAATCTCTCTTTTCCTCTTGTTGTGGGACCATAGGGACATTTAAATCTGAGTTACACACTGTACAGCACCATGCATGCCTCCATATTTGCTATGAGCTGCAATGTAGCAAAAAAAAATGTAAGCTGCAAAAGGTGTCTTTGAGGGAAGGTCGTTTATAACAATACTGTATGCTCAGAAAATAATTTGCTGTAGTGAGTCAGTCATTAGTCGTCTGCAGGCAGCACTGTATAGTGACTCACGTTAGAGCAAAGGCAATCAGAGCTCCCACCACCACAATGAAGTCCAGGATGTTCCACATGTCTCGGAAATAAGAGCCATCGTGCAGAATGAGACCCTGGTCTATCATCTGGAGGACACACCATAACACACATGAAGTTAACAGCTTAAATACGCACAGGGACCAAAACACCTCTGAGAACATCTAGAGTACATCAAATTCTTTAAAAGTGTGATTGGTGTTGTAAAAGTGGAAAAAAGATATGTTTCAGTTACCCACCTTGATGATCATTTCGAAGGTGAACACTCCAGTGAAGACATAATCGAAATAACGGAGGACCTAGATAATTTACAAACATAAAAAGTACACAGACACAAGACTTTTCTGAGGGTGCAAACTCACATTTTGTATTATTCTGGCACACACGCACGAATTCTATAACGTACACTGCATATTAATTGTCATAGTACAAACTAGACATGGTCCGATACCATTTTTTACTTCCCGATACCGATACCTGAACTTGCGTATCGGCTGATACCGAGTACTGATTCGATACCAGTGTCATATATTTTATTATGTTTTAACAACTGTATACTACTATCCCTGTATGGATGTGATATGATTTCTATCTTTGTTGTCGGTCTGGTTCAGGTTAAACTCTTTGTGAAACATGAATGCCACAGAACTGTCTTTTATTATTCAGTTTGACAGTCAGTTATAACGAAAAAAGAACATAAATAAACTACTTTAACGTAGATTTTCTTTAGGGCTTTATTACGTGGTATCGGATCTGTGCATAAACTCCAGTACTTCCCGATACCGAAACCAGCATTTTAGGTAGTATCGGAGACAATACCGATACTGGTATTGGTATCGTAACATCTCTAGTACAAACAAATTGCAACCTTTGAATGTCCCAGCCAATTTAACTTAATTTAATTTTGTTTCCAAAATAGTTCTCCACCAACCACCATTTATTTCAGTGTTTTTGCAGCTGTGCGCAGCTCCTCTGTTTCATTTGTACATTGGGGCAGAATAGTTTCCATCAAGATTTTAATTTCATACATTTCAAATGTGACTTTGTGTGTCCTTAGCAGTGTTGTGACTATGTAATCTTTGCTCAAGTCCCAAGTATGTCTCAAGTAATTTGGTCCAAGTCTCAAGCAAGTCTCGAGTTGTCAAAGGTCAAGTCAAAGGTTATGTCAAGTCAAGTCGAGTCCTTAAGTCACGTCCCAAATCGAGAGACTTTTTTTTTTACACACAAGATAAAGCACTATTACCTGTAGATTTTAAATCCAAAAGTGATTAAGCCTACCGCTGGCACAAACGCAGCCATTGTGGTGGTCTGGTCCGACAAATGAGGCTGTATCTTACAAGTCCAAGTCGAGTCTCAAGTCATTTATTTTTTGTCAAGTCGCAAGTCATCAAAACGGTCCAAGCCCAAGTCATCAAAATGGTGACTAGAGTCGATTCAAAACCAAGTCACCAAGTCTCAAGTCCACATCTCTGGTCCTTTACTTGGTCTCTCTCATACTAAAGCGTAGCTTTTACTAGTTTGTGTTTATTTAGTTACTTGTGACACTTTCCATGACACAGAGTTGTGAAAACAAATAGAGCACAGCTATTTCCCAGGAAAAAACTACAGATTCGCACCTTGTATGTGTGTGAAATTAAATGTGTCACGACACATTCTTGCTGACAGTGTTATGTCAACTTGAGATCAAACAGTAAACCTTAAAGCTAGTAGTATTTCAGAATGAGTAAGTTCATATTTCCCATTCATTCTTTTTTTAGTCTTGTGAAAAATAAATCAGTTGGCACTTCAGACACCCACTGCTTTTCTAAGGTGTCAGTATGTTTCAAATGAGGTGCTTTATTTTTAGATAATTAAACAGCATCTGAAACCCCCCCATGTCAAACTTGTACCCTTTCCCGAACCGACAATCAGACATTCACACCCACCTAATGCAGTGATTAGCCAGCAGTGTAAAGTTTTTCTGGTTCTTCACACGATTACTATCTGTCACTTTTTATATGCACAAACAATTGCAACACTATGAATGCCTTCAAGGAGAGACTGTCCTAAAAGTGTGAGCCGTTATCCACATTTGAACAATTTGAGTGTGGCCATTCGGAAAAAGCTATTAGCACTTTTGCCTGCAGACGTGGCCGACATGTTTGTACAAACTACTTTGTAATGAGCACAGGACATTGCACACACCCGCTACCTTTCCAGAGCAAAAAAACATTGTTAAAGACAGTTGTCACCCTGGCCACCATCTCTTTGATCTCCTGCCCTCAGGGAGACGCTACAGGTCCATCAGAACACAAACCAACAGACTAACGTAAAGTTTCTTTCCAAAAGCAATACAGACTCTAAATCTACACACATAACGTCTCTGCACCCATATTCACATTTCTTATTAGTGTTTTTACAATCCATTTTATTGATGTTTGCAATATTATATCTTTATTTCTATTAATAACTGCAATATATTTATTATCGCAACTACTTGCTATTGTTTTATGATGAATGTTGAAAAAGTGTGGTTGTCTAATATTATACGTGGATGTGTGCAATATAGTTTTATTCTAAGCACCGCTGGGAGGGTCACTTGTAATTTCGTTGTATTCATTGTAATATTATGACAATAAAAGGATCTTATCTTCCCCCCGCCTTTAGTCTACCAGATCTTTCTAACGCACCTGTAAAGCACTGCTGTATCATCTTTTTGCACCTGGTAAGAGTTTTCTTTTGACATCAAATTGATCATCCAACATCCAAGTATGGATCATGAATAAAACTATAGACACTTTAGGAGAGATGTATTTCGATCTCACCTTGTTTCGGTCTGAATTGGTACACACGGGGTCCTCAGCAGCCAGTGCAATGCTGCTCGCCACGATCACGAGGAGAATGGTCATCTCAAAGTAGCGCATAGTGACCATATAGTGACAGATCCTCCTGATACTGCAGATCAACAAAAGGGGGAGATGTTAATTGTTGGTTGAAGAAAGAGTGCCCACAGGAGACAAAGACTTTTTATAATCAGTCACAAAATGTAGTGGATTTTGTAGCAT
This sequence comes from Sander vitreus, assembly GCF_031162955.1. Taxonomy (NCBI): domain Eukaryota; kingdom Metazoa; phylum Chordata; class Actinopteri; order Perciformes; family Percidae; genus Sander; species Sander vitreus. Next base: position 13,998,783 of record NC_135866.1, read on the forward strand.
CTTACGGGTTGGAGGCCTTAAAGATGAACATGCTATCTGGAGCTACAGGTTTGGGAGGAATCGGAGGTTCCTCCTCGTCCTCGTCCTCCTCCTCGTCCTCGTCCTCGTCCTTCTCTGTGTCGTCCTCTTTGTCTGTCTGTTCAGAGTGGTATGCCTCCAACTCTTTACTGTTCACTAAAACCCAGACAGAGGTCCGAGAGGATAGAACAAAATGCTTTAGCTGTTCATAGACAGCTATGATGAAGAAAGAACAATGTGAGTCACCAGCACAATGGATTCAGTAAAAAAAAAAAAAAGAAGAAAAAAAAAAAAGACTCACACTCTAACCAGATGTCAAACACCTACACATGGTGATCCAATGTGATACCAACACTAAAACCTACAGTATGATGCACAGTAAAGGAGTGCGACTGCAGTTAAAAATGATCACAGTGCTACCTGTCATGGGCGAGAGCACAAGCAGCGGTTGTGCAGACATTTCGATGGCCACGCTTCCCACCAGGTTGGACTTGTCACGTTTAATGGAGACCGGGCGGCTCTCAGACTCGATGGCCCTCACACTGAACTCTGTGGCCTCTAAGGCGGGCTCCACTGGGATGTTTTGGTCTGAGTGCCCGCCTTCACCCTGCTCTGACCAGGTACAGTCCAGCATCTGCTCACACTGAGGAGGATCGGGAATGTCCCTGAAATAAAGAAGAAAAGATCACTGAAATTAAATCAGTGCAACAACAACACATAGATATGTCGTGGAAATCCTGTGCAAAAGCTTTTGTATTCTGAACTCAAGTATACTGTATTTGTATCACCCTTTTCTTGTTGTACAATTATCTTTCCCCTCAAGAGAGTTTTTAGCTATGCTCGCTCTATAGATATTTGGATATATAGGCAATGTTTCAGCTACTATTAAATGTATTGACAAGAAATTTGGTGCTGACATTCATGTTCCCCTCAGGATGATTTGTGACCCCTTAACCTTTTATCTGGTCAAAATTATAATTTGTCCAGCACTTTGGTTTATGATGAAAAACCTGCATAACAAGCGACAATCCCATCAACCTCAGCTGCACTTTGTGTTTAGTGCTAATCAGAAAATGTTAGCATGCTAACACGCTAAACTAAGATGATGAACACATGGTAAACATTCAATCTGCTTAACATCAGCACTAGGCTCGTTCGAGATGAGCCAGGTCTGCGCAGAATCAATCACCGGCGATTGCCGCCCGACTTGCTCTGACGTCATGCACACGTGGGCAACGAGAACAAGGCGGCCGCAGTTCTGAGACGCAGGCAGCGCAGTTGCTTTTCACCGACTGCAAGACCCAGGCGGACCCAGGGCATGCTGGGAAACGCCGGCCTCTCAGCTGATCTATCAGATGATTGGTTCAGAATCGACTCAACATGATGACGTTTTATATAAACTTTTTATTGATTTTGAATTGGAGGGATTTTAACTGCTATTTGTCTGATTTAAAGGTTTATTCTGTACAAACCACGTTGTGTGGCTGATAGTTAGGTTTAGAAGTCAGAGAGACTAAATCTGTTCAGATTACAGATCATCTACAGTGTGTTGTTAATTAAAATCAGCAACAGATCGCATGTAGAGCATTTTGAGAGCTACTCTGTCATAATCAAAACAACTGGAGACTGTGTACAAGCTGATATATGGGTCTGATCAAATTTTATTGAATCGGAATCCAACCACAGTGTTTCTGTGACTTCGTGTTCAGCATGAAGACTGCTGGAATCGTCTGGAAACTGTCCGACTTGACAGTGGATTTTTGTCACTGCCCCCTGCTGCTACTGCCGCCTGCTCTCGTCCACTTTACAGGCGAGGCACAGTTCATCTCGAACGAGCCTACTGTCACAGTGAGCGTGTTAACATGCTTTTGTTAGCACTGAGCGCAAAGTAGCACTGTACAGCCTCAACGTGGCTGTAGAGGTCAACATATTTTCAAGTCTTTCCCTTAAAACATCACTCAAATACCAATATGTACATTTCAAGACATATTGGTTGCTGTAATTGTTCGTCTTCTCTATACTGGCTGTAAAGAAATCCCTTCCTAATGGGATTCTATTCTCTTCCTAATAGAAGAGATGTGGGACAAAATCCACAGCCCTCGTTCTGTGTAAAAATGCTTTCCAAAGTTCAAGTGAAGCAATATGAGGCCTAGGAGTAAAAAAAATGGATGTCTTTGAAAGTTAAGTTAACCTTAGATAAGTTAACTCTTTTTAAGGAGGAATTCAAAAGAGGAAACTAGAGGGAACTAGAAAGACTTTGGAAAAAATACACACTTGATTTGTCTAACCCAAACTTCTTAAACTTCATATAATTCCACTTACTTAATTACTGTGGGAATGCATTTTTGCGTTAAAGGTAGACAGTGGACGTTGCTCCCCATCTCCATGAAGGGATCTCTTCTCAGCTAATAACTTTTTCAATGCACATATGGGCATGTGAATAATGTTTAACAAGGTGCAATTCTCTCTCAGGAGAAAATATCCAATGACAAATAAACATTCCAGTTAAAATGGCTTTTACTTACAACAAGAAAAGGGATAAAATACAAGGGTAAAAATATGCTTCAGTTCATGAGATAGTATTTAACCTTATAATCCCTCTTCCTCATCAACTAATACATGAGAACAGCCTTACCTTCGACAGTCTTCTCCAACTTCTGCGTATGGGTTGATGATGCATGTTCCACCATCTTCTTGGACTGACCCTCCTTCTTCCTCTGCTTTTTCTCTCTCCTCTCTGTCATCCTTCTCTTCCTTCTCATCCAGTATCTTCCTCTCCTGGCTGTGCGACCGTCTGACTTGGGGCACCTCATGTGGTGCCTGGGTGCAGTCCAGACTCTTGGCTTCAGCGCGAGCATCGCGGTGACGGTGCCGCCTGTGTCTTGCCCCTTCGTCTGGCCCCTGACTAGGTCTGAACTTGCGGGCCATCCTGTGCCTGCCTCCGCCTGTGGTCCGGTGGTTAGCTCCTCCAGTTTTCTCCTCGCTCAGGTTTACTAGAGGCTCAGCCGTCGGAGGCTCAGGGATGGGGATGGTGATGGACATCGGGGGCTCGGGGATGGGCATCCCCACAGACATGGGAGACTCAGGCAGGTGAGTCGGGCTGGGCTCGGCGAGGTGGGGTATGGTAGGAGTTTCAACGGTGTCCTCTGTAGGGCTTGCAAACAGCTCCTCTCTGCTTGCCATCTGGCGCCGTTTGCGTAGCTGGTTGGCTCTCTGCTCCCACACTGACATGTGAACCTTTCTCCTCCTCTCGCGGCGGCTGACAAAGGCGTTAGAGCCATTGAGGGGCTGTTCGTCTGGGGCCCCTGTCTTGTCCTCGGGCTCATCTGGGAAGTTTGGTCGGCCTCGGTGGATGGCTCGTTTCCTGTATAGGTAGGGCCTTCTCCTCCCACTAAAGACCACAATATATTTCATATCAATATGGGGCAGCAACAGGCCCGAATTTAAGGAATTGGTGACAAGAAACATCAAGACTTTAGCATACCAGTTATATAAAAGTATATTTAAACAAATCAAATAAAAGCTGCAAGAAAAGGACAGACCTTTTCTGTGAATTTATAATGTTAGTTAATCAGTAACACAAAACAATTCCCATGGAAAAATATGCAAAATACTTTAAGCTAAAAAAAAAATACAAAAACATCCAAAAAAAGAAAAAAAGAAGATACCTGAGAGGTAAGGATTGATAAAAAGAACAAAAACCACAAGAACGAAAAAGGCAAGGTGCAGGATTTAAGTACAGAGTGTAGAAAATAATCTCAATAATTGAGTAGGAAAACTCAAGGGAGAAATTCTATGAGACAGAGATGCATACAATTATACTTACTGGTATTCAGATTCTTTTGTTGTCCATGTAATCAATGAATGATTTTTTGAAAACAAGACATTAGTGTTTTACAACATACATAGAACATTTGTTGTGACACAGAACAAAGTGTGTAAAGGGGACACAAAGTTTACACAAAGGTTATCCAGTTTACACAGGTTAAGAAGAGACTGAAATCAGTTCTTTAAGATTAATAATGTCATGGGAGCATTCAATTGTATGCCCATTAACATTAAATATTTTCTTACTTTAAAGTGCTCATATTATGCTCATTTTCAGGTTCATAATTGTATTTAGAGGTTGTACCAGAATAGGTTTATGTGGTTTAATTTTCAGAAAACACCATATATTTGTTGTACTGCACATTGCTGCAGCTCCTCTTTTCACCCTGTGTGTTGAGCTCTCCGTTTTAGCCAAGGGGGTAAGCTTCGCTTCAGAGCTCGAACCTCCTATGGCGCCATTTTGATGCTACAAAACGATCACCCGACGTTAGCATTCCATTGACTGCCATTCATTTTGACGTCACTTTGACAGCGACTAACTTTATATCTGAAGCGTTTAAAGACTTTATTTGTCCATTGTTTATTTCTAAAGAAACACGACAATGTATAAAAGGCTCCATTACCTTGTATCTCAAGTTATGGCTCCGTAGCAGACATTTTTGTAAAAATAGGCTAACGATTATGTCATAACCACGCGACTTACTTACGCATAGTATAGGAATTACCGTATAGTACAGGAGAAGCTCGCAGGCAGTTTTGACTTACATTAGCTGTTTAAGTTTAATTACTAATGTTAACTAGCATTTTAGTTAGCAGTAATTAGCCTGTGTCCATGTTATCTCCTTACATATACCTACGCTCTCCGTCTCTGCAAGATTGGGAATGATTGAGATTTGTCTTGGCACAGCTACCAGAAGACTTACAACTTTCAGACAGGTTGCTCACGTCACATCTACGTCTTCGAGCTCAGTTGGAGGCTGCGCAGTAACGCTCAGCGCTCACCGGAAAAGTGCTTCTAATATCCTTCACTGGTCTCCGTCCAGAGCAACGGGGTCTGTTGGTCCATTCTATATACAGTCTATGGTTTTAGTTACAGAGTGGACTACAATAGAGCTGTTTGGAGCAGTTTGTGAACAGTGTTTTCTCTGGAAGATGGTAAGTCCCTTTGGGGTGGACTTTGGGCTTTTTCACTTTGTAAACCTATAACGTGCACAAAAAGATATATAACACAATAAAGGAAAGGGGGAAAAGCATAATATGAGCACTTTAAGGTTTAAGGTTCAAATCGATTCGAAAGCTGACAGAATGTCAAAATACACAACATTTTGGTCAGTGCCACATAACAGGCATAAAACAAGACAATGTGATGGAACCAGCAAAAGCCTGTAATACACATCAGAATCAGGGTCTTGATAGCTGCAACACATACAAGACTAACATTCAAATATGTAACAGACAAATGATACATTCAGTGTCACAGCTATAGAGTCAGTTACCCGTCACTGCACGTAGGTGTTAGTTGCCTTTTCTCTCACTTTATGGAGTTAAAAAGTCTATATTGTTTGTCTTTTGTCTGAAATGCAGTTTGTAACTTTGTGAAGAAACGTGCTACGCAAAATAAAAGTTTATTGTGATCATTATTACATGATTTTAGGGAGTTTGAAGGGCCCACCATAACTTCACCAGGGATTTTGCATGTGTAATCACGTAAACATTCGTATTATTGCCTGCAGTAATATAAATGTTTGATTTCCTGCCTTGAAGTAGGTACTGGTGTCCCCCCATTTAGATATGGTATACAAATCAGCTTGCAGAGACTTTAAACACTTGGAATAAGTAATTATTCACAGTGAACATTTATTTGTTCATTAAATGTCTTTTGGTAGTGCAGTTGCAAATTAGAAATCGTTTTAAAAACACTTTATTGTTGGTGTTATCAGGTTTTTTGGGAAGCTCCAACATTCAATACTTGAGGATATAGACCTTTTCAATGGAATTCCATTGCTAGGCAATAGGCTGGCCCCTTGTTAACTTCCTGTCAGTTGATGTCATTCACATGACACACTGCAACAGGAAATCAACCTTGGGCCATTTAGAATGTTTATGTTTACATCTGTGAAAAGGTCATTTTGATTTCATTGCAGAAAAGCAAACCAAGAAATTTCAAATGATTTTTCACAATTGCCCTAATTTGCCTTGTGGGTTAGATTTTCCAAAGATTAAGCCTGAATTGTTCATTGTTCATGTTATAAACTACAAATAAAGATTCACCTGATAAGCAGGAAAAACACATTCATCAATCTGTAATCATATACATTTTTTTTTGAAAATCTAGCTAGTAATGGAAATACCCAGAGTTTGTTGTTAATGGTGTAAAACATGCAATAACTGACACTGATCAGACAGAGTCATACTACGTAAGTAAAAATCTGACACACTCCAAAATGTGACTCCTCCCAGTAGAGCGACACACTGAGACTTCCCACAGTTCCCAAAAACTACCTACTGCCCTCCTCCTGACTTAATGGATCATTGGACCTGTGGGAAAGCCACCAGGTAACAGGGACAAGGACTGCAAATTAGCCTACGGCTAGAAGTCCCACATACATTGCATCGATTACAATTCAGATGTAACAATGCTTATATGTATTGTCCCTGACAAATAAACTGATAAAGTAAACATAAAATAGGTCATCGGAAGGAGGTCAGTGAAGAATCTCATTAACTAAAGAGCCGGCTTATCACCACTCAAAGGCTGAGACGGTTATAGAAGGAGGTTCAGTTATGCTGCAAAATCAGTCTCTCAGAGGTCATGCTTTTAAAGTAGACACATTCAATAAACATTCATGATTGTGCCATCAATGCCTTAAACATGCCTTTCTAACTGAACTGCATTCACCATGCAACTGGAGGCACTGCGGAGCAGATTAAGCATTCACCAGCTACACCTTTAACTGGTTCTCAGAGAGTCCACAGTTGAAGACATTGTGGAAATATCGATCTTATTGGCAATACCTAATTGATTTTTTACACAACTTCTCTCCAATAACAGAAGTAGCATGATGATCGCATTCAGGAACACCACCAGTTCTCCCACAAGCATTCGTATTGTACAAATCTAAGCTTGATTGTACTACTTGCATCTGCTGCAAAAAGACAAAATAATTTAAAAGAATCATGACATGTTTTCAGCCCAATCTGAATTTTCCATTTGCTCAAGAGGAGAGCTGATCTGAGAAACAGTCACACACTCACGACTAAGAACTACTTGAGAGTATATCATCCTAGAACGCTCACTTTGTTAGCTCGTTAACTTACTCAGATATCAGGCCATCTCTGCCTCTGGCATATCTCTGGTTGAAGAACTCCTCCTCCTCCTCTTCATCCTGATAAAGACAAAATGAACATGCACATTTAATGAGCACTTACTGGAACACCAGAACTATATACATCTATCAAATATTACACCTGTAACATACATCATTGAAGGTGTGTGCTGTATGAATAAATATATTGAATTGGTTAAACTGCCATAACAGAGGTAAAAACAGTTCAAACCTTTGTCAGTTCCTGTGCGTTGGCCAGATTATCCACAGCGATGGCCAAAAAGACGTTCAGCAGTGTATCTGTCGTGAAGGCAGTTAAGCACAAACACACCAAACTGTGGGAACCTATTATTGTTTGTCCTGCCTTCTCCCTTTCATACATGCATGCATACTGTTAAAAACAGATTTTGAGTTTGCATGGCAAAAGAATCTAAATTAAATTTTCAGTCTTGATGCTAAGTTAAGCTAAGCAGCAGCTCACCTTACAAACATTAGAGTGGTATCAGTCTTCTCACCTAACTCCGCAAGACAGCAAATACGTGTCTTTCCCAAAATGATGAACTAAAGATTTTTCTTACAAGGCATGTAATCACTACATAAAATATGATGTGATGCTATGAATTTAGCGTCCCAGCAGTATATAAAATATTCAAAACTAGCATTAAACATTAAATCTACGCAGCAGCAACAATAATACAGTAAAATAATATATAATTCTAAAAGGGCATTTTGAGTACTTTTACTTTTGACAGTATATTGTGCTCTATATTTTAACTGAAGTAACATTTTGAATGCAGAACATTTTCTTGTGATGGAGTACTCTTACACTGCAGTAGTACGCAACTGCTTTTACTCAAGTAAAGGATCTGAGTAGTTCTTCTACCACTGACTGTGTACAGACTTATACGCTACATAGGAGCTCTCTGCCCACTTGTTGAAGGTTCAATAAGGATACAGTTTCCAAACAGGGTGAGCACTATGAAGTAGATCGATGACCACATTCCATACTGCACTCCACCCTGCGAGCGAATCCCATTATACATCACCTCGTTCCAGTCCTCACCAGTCAGAATCTGTAGGCAAACACACCGAGTATTTAGCATATATAATTGCATTGCTCATATTTGATCGGCCTAAAAATACATGAAGCTGGAGACATATTCTCTGTCTGCAAACCAGTTCAAGATATGGTATTAAAAATGGCAGCGAGATACGTAATTACTATGTGTGCTGATCAAAACAGTCTTTCACAGTGCGGTTGGTTTTGTAGCATATCTGATGGGGATTCACTTGTCTGATATTCATGTGCGCATATGTGTGCATGGATGTGTGGGATGATAGCGGAGGCAGGGGGTGGAGAGCGAGTGAGCAGAGTTGTTTAATCTGCGCCTGGGGTGAGAAATATCCCAGGGTGCAATGTGTCATGGAGAGCAGGCAGAATGAGGGGATCTGTGGGAGCCAAACCTGAAACACTGTCATGATGGCAGCTGGAAACGTGTCAAAGTTGGTGGGAGTGTAATCTTCAAAGATGAACCTAGAGGGAAGGCAGATAGAAAGCAGGGTCAGATATGACCTAGGAAGAATAGGAGGAGGAAGATGAGGAGGAGGATGCAGAGCTATTTTCATCCGGACATGTCATTTCCTCTCCTCTTCATCATTGAAAAAAACTGCTGTTCAGTTTGCAGGGTGTGTAGCTACCATTTTAAACTGTGGCATGATCAGACATGTAGATAAAAAAAATATTCTAAGAAAAGCTGTCCTTGATAATTGAAGCAGCGAGGATGTCAGCTTTAGTGTCCTTGAAGTCTTTTACTCACCTTCCTCCAAAAAGCTGCATCCCCAGCAGAGCAAACACCACAACGAAGAGAAAGAGAAGAAAAAGCAGGCTGATAATGGACTTCATGGAGCTCATGAGGGACACAACCAGGTTCCTGAGAGAGGCCCAGTATCTGACAGAAAAAATAAATAAAAAATGTTGTCGTTTTTGAACAGTGGAAATATAGACACAGATATACTACAACCCAGGCCTTATTTCGCTGGAATGCTGTGCTTTTGGTTGTCCCACTTACTTGGTAATCTTGAAAATTCTCAGAAGTCTCAGTGCCCTCAGTACGCTGATCCCAAATGACATGCCAGGCCTGAAGAAGCCCCAAACCACCTCAAAGATGCTGCCGACAATAACCTGCAAAACATGTCAGCATAGACATGTGTTTATATGTTTGTAACTTGCTGATTTATATTCTGTTAATACAAAAAAAAGTTTGAGTAATAATTAAACACATTTATCAGTTAATTAGGATAACCCAAATTCCTAATTTTGCACTAGAAATGTAACTTTTACATTTGCAACATAAAACAAACATTGTTTTCTTTTTTTTGTGTAATATGGAGTCAGTATGAGGGTTAAAGGACCTCACCCCACAGTCAAAGCAGTTGAAAGATGAATGGAAGTAGAGCCGGAAACCCAGACCATACATTTTCAAAAACATCTCAGCCAAAAACAGCCCCAGGAAAACAAACTCTGCATAGTCTAGAGGTGAGGAAACAAAAAAGCAATTAGCTCAAAGAAGAGAGAGGAAACGGTCTGCCAATGCATTCATCAGACATAACCTGATTTATTATAACAAGCAGTAAATCATAGAAAAATGTCAATTAAAAAAACAGCACAACCATTCAGATCTAAAACCCACAGAGGAAGATGGTCAGCCAGTCGGGCTGGTTGTGGTGGACGATGGCCACACAGATGGTGTTGAGAGCCACCAGACTGAGCACCATCAGGTAGAAAGTGTCTGTCTTCACCATGCGGCGGATGGAGATGCGTAACATGCGCTCTTTACGCCGCAGGTAGGCAGCGGGGCCTCGCCGGCCGCTGCGGAAGTTCATCCTTGATCGCGACATGCCTGAGGGAGAAAGAGGGAGAATCACAGGAGGGAAAGAGAGAAGTGCAGGAGGGTGAGGAAGTGGTAATACGTAGGCGAAATATACACCAAGAAAAGAAGCCTGCTCTAAAGGCAGTGAGTAAAGTCCTTTACTCACTGGCAGTAGACATGTCCGTATACTTCTCGTCCCCTGGCGCTCCTCTCCGTGCACCAGTCTTCTTACTCGCTCTCTTTAGCACTAAAAATGTTCCACAAAAACTCAAGGTTATAAACATTTCAATATATTTCAAATGAAAATGAAAACAACAAAATAAATGATCACTCTTGGTAAACTAAAAAGGTCTGCCCAACAGTGAGTAGGCTTTACAGAGTTTTTACACTTTCCTGTTATCTGCAGTTATGAAAGCAAATTGACTCTGTGGATAGAACAGTGCATTGAATTTATTCACATGGGTCACAATTCATGAATTTAGCACCCTAATACCATGGCCACTTAGTAAACGAGCAAGAGGCGGTTTGTGATCAGTTTAACCCCTGGTTAAGTACCTAACATTGCTGGGTTGATCTATCGGCTGCAGTCATGGCTTTTTAACATTCGTTTATGGCTTTACTCAAAGATCACAGGACCGTTACAGAGAGACCTACAATGCTCAAACGATATTTGGCACTTCAAGCATGAAAGGAAGAGGTGGTGGTGGCGCAGTGGATATGACACATGCCTTTGGTGTGGAATACCCAGGTGGGTTCGATTCCCACTGTGATCATCACAGTGGGAACATCAACCGATGTGTCCCTGAGCAAGACACTTAACCCCTAGTTGCTCCAGAGGCGTGCGACCTCTGACATATATAGCAATTGTAAGTCGCCTTGGATAAAAGCGTCAGCTAAATGACATGTAATATAATGTAAAAGAGGTGGCAAGCACTGTTGAAAAGTGTAATGATATCAGGTCTCTCACAGGATGAATTAGTGAAGGATTTTAAAACTTATTTTACCACCGATGCCTGAACTAATGAACAATCAATTAAAGGAGAAAGCTCGAGGGACGCTCGCCCCCACTTCTCACTCATCAATCTAATCATTCCTTAGTTTATAACTTTAATTTCATTCTTCTGCCTATTTTATAATGTCCGTTGGGAACCTTTTTTAATTCCTATTTGTTCACATGCTGTATGAAAAGCGATTTGCAGGATTTAATCTGTGCAGTTGGCATGAATAAAAGTTGAAAATATAAAGAGGGAGACTGCTGGTCTGATGTTGTCTAATGTTAAATCAAGCATTTGTATTGTTGCTATGGTTACCTGCAGCTTACACAATGACTTACAGTACAGAGATGGATAAACTCGACCAGAACTACATTTGACATGTTTGGATATACGGTTAAAACACACAGCAGTTAATCCAATCAGACAGCATATTTTGTGTCTGTCATATAATATGTAATAATTGCAGATCCATGTGTAATTAGATGTGATTATTCTAACGTATGAGAACTCACCATCTAACGGCGATCTCCCAGAACTTTTATTCTCCTCTGCAAGCATTACCTCCTCTGTAATAAAATAAAACTGGAGGTTATACACAGACTAACTTGTTTTCATTAAGGCACAATTTAAATCATCACACGTGGAAATATACATTGCAGGGTTGTATTCGTTAGGATGTCTGCAAATGTCTACAGGAACTGAGGCCAAACCGATGTAAATGCTGCTTTGAGAGGCCACTATGACCTTCTTCAGAGAAAGAACTCTTATTCTCTCTTACATTCTGGCAATATCTCGCTCTCCCTTTTCTCGCTCTCTTCCCACACTCACCCACATCCATGCACACATAAATATGCACCACAGCTCTCTCTCTCTCTCTCACACACACACACACACACGCACACACGCAAGTAAACACACAAACACACACACCAATGCGCGTGCACACAAATTTAAGTCAGTGAGTCAGTATCACCTTTTTCTCACCTTCTACTTGCGTGGGAGACTAGCAATGTAGATTGCCATTACACCACTGTGTGTGTGTGTGTGTGTGTGTGTGTGTGTGTGTGTGTGTGTGTGTGTGTGTGTGTGTGTGTGTGTGTGCCTGCGTGCGTGCGTTCGTGCAATTGAAAAAAGCTACTCTACTGTGTGTATAAAATGAAATTCAGTTTGTCATAGTTTGACATTTTGGGAAATATGCTTATTCACTTTCTTGCCTTTTCAGAGTTAGATGAGAATATTGATACCACGTTCATGTCTGTCTGTTAAACATAAAACTGCAGCCAGTAGCCAGTTAGCTTAGCTTAGCATGGAAACAGCTAGCCTAGCTCTGCCCAACGGCAACCAAATCCACCTACCAGCACCATTAAAACTCACTTATTAACATGTTATATCTTGTTGTTGTGTACAAAAACCGAACTGTATCAACAACAAGTTGAGGCTTTACAGGGCTTATGTGCCAGACTAATTGTTGACACCTGCCTTCAGCTTCCTATCTAATGAACAGATATGAAAGTGGGATCAATCTTCTCATCCAACTTGTAGCAGGAAAGTGAATAAAAGGGTATTTCCCAAAATAAAGAACTATTCCTTTAAAATGTTTTTACAGCTTTGTACATGTTTAAATTGAAACAAAACAAATCTGAAAAAGCCAAATAAGAGAGGTTCTAAACATTTTGGAATGCTTTTACACATCACGTTTCGTCTGTTGTGAACAAAGCTTTTAATAATGACAGCAGAAAAACACCTGAATTCAAAATGCATAAAGTGGGACTGACAGCACTGCTCATTAGTTGCATTTAGAGGTAGTTCGGGTGATGAGAGAAACTCTCCCATAACCACTGAAGCCTGCCTGCTCACTCACTCACTATAAGCCTCTCTGTTACTGTAAACCTCCACATAATTAAACAACAAGATTGTGTCTGCAGATGTGAAGTTGTTCTGCTGCCCAGTACCTGCCCTGTCTATCCAGGCTCGGTAGCCGTTCAGTTCTCTTTCCACCTGTTGCTGGCGGCGTAGCTTCATGAAGGCCCGCCTGTTCTCCACCCTCTCCCTTTCTTTGGCAAATTCTCTGAAAAGGGAAGCATTCAAAACATAATGCATAATAGAGACAAACACCAGTGTTATACATGTAGAGAGGTTCACACTCACCCCGACAGGACTCCCAACACCAGGTTCAGCACAAAGAACGAGCCAATAATGATGAGGGGAATGAAGTACATCCAGTTCCATGTGGTACCCAAGGCGTCGTTGGTCTGAAACACATTCATGTTAATACACATTTACAACAACTGTGTGATGCTCTGTGGTTCATTTGTTTCCGCAGAACTGAAGCTCACATTATAGAGAACGGCTGTCCATCCCTCCATGGTGATACACTGGAATACTGTGAGTACAGCAAACAGGATGTTGTCGAACTGCGTGATGCCGTCGTTGGGTCCAATCCAGGTGTCGTTGCAGTCGTACTTCTCTGGACACTTCCTCACTCCACAGGCGAACGCCAACTCTGTCGAGTCGACAGTCTCATTGTCTACAAAATAAAATAGTAAAGCAAACGACTCACAACCGAGTCATGTCCTGTTTTTTTTCCCAACCATTTATTATATCTCTCCCAGAACTTTTTTTTTTTTTTACACTTTGGTTTTAGTAGTGATCAAGCAAACAAGACATAACATGTTTATGAATGAGCTTAAGATAACTGTTGCTTTAAGGAAACACTTAATTCACATTTTTTTTGCACACCGTACAACCATTATCACAATTCTTTCATTTTCACAGTTTTAATCTCGTTTTTAAATGGTATTGCTCATGCTTTAACTATACAACTAAATAAGCCCTTAATTGCACATTATGCATTCTGTGTCAATAGCAAATATATCATAAATTAATTTTGTGACATCACATTATCATGTCATTGGTCCAGTACACAACTTACACAAGTGTGATGTGACAACTTGAATCCAGTAGTTAAACATTTGAAAAATATTTGCATTTTGAATTTTTTCAATGAGGGTGAAGCAGTAGATGCACGTATTTTTGATATGTCTTAAAACATGTTTGGAGGGAATCTTTAAACATTTAAAAATGTAAGGGAAAGATGTAAATATTTCCCCTGCTCTAAACGTTGTTTATACTTATTCAGGTTTTATATCGGAATCCACTCTGAGTTGCAGGGCGATGACAGTAAATGCTATGGTGTGGCGCGTGATTACAGAGTAGTTGTTGACTAATTAAGCAGTAGCTAAATTAGCCAGCAACAACTCTATTAATACATCTGAGCTCACTGCTACTGTAATCTATGAAAGCCTCAGTTTCAGTTTTCAGTTGAGAACATTGAGCAAACCACACATTTGATGTACCAATCAGTGTGAAAATAATTCTCTAAATGCGTTAGTATTAGTATTGTTATAAAATCCAACAAACAAAGTGTGACAATAATCCTCTAAAGGCATTAGTATCATGATAAAAGCAGGTGTGAAGACACCCCTTTATTCTAACTTTGAGAGACTGATAGCAAAACATGGTTTACAATAATCCTGCAACATTTGTCCTTCAAATTTTGGAGATGTCTTTTGATTTCATCTTATCTAGGTTTAACTTAGGACTGAATCCAAAGCTTGTTCCTTTGTGTCTTACTATTTAGTTTCACACTGTATAAACAGGAAATTAATATTAGTTAATATATAAAAAAAATGTATGTGGAGAGTGGACTGCACTCTTTTTTTTTTTACAACAGAAAGAGACGTACCGAGGATTTCGACAGATGGCAAGCAGGTCTGGTGAAGCTTCCCGCTGTAGAACTCCAGACCAATGATGGCAAACATGAGGATGGCAAAGAACAAGAGAAGGCCAATCTGGAGCAGCGGGATCATGGCCTTCATGATGGACTTCAGCACAATCTGCAGGCCTTGAAGTATTCACAAAGAGAAATACATCCTGTTCAAGGATAACACCACAGTATTTTACTTTACATGAATGTAAATGAAATGCATTTGTCAGTGCTCTCTCCCTTTTGTAGAAAACAAACAAGCAAAAGAAAATCACCTCATGAAGACTTGATGCTACATTGACTTAAAGTTAATCATTTTAAATTGTATGTGAATTGTGTTTTCCTAACATGATATATCCATAAAAGCTAGTCCTGTTCTACCAAAACTCAAATTAAAAGATTAAAGAGAGCCTATCCAGTAGCCTCCAACTCTGCCATGAGTTTTGCTTTTCTACTGCCTCAAGATTAACAAAACAGAATGCAGTCTTCATACTATGATATTTATAAAACTTACATGCTCTCAAATTTGGAGATTTGGTGGACTTTAAAAATGCACAATTAATGTTTGTATAAAGTAAAAAATAAAATTCTCCAGACTGTATCCTGAAATCATTCCAGTTTACAGTGAGTCCATATGAAATAAGAGGAATAAATCCAAAACAATGATGTATAACTATTTAATTTGAGGAATAGTTTGGAAAAATTTGTGAAAATGTGAAATACACTTAATAGATTAAAACAAATATTTAAAAATGAATGACAAATATAAAACTGAGACAAATATAAAAAAGACCCAAGTATCAATGCTATATGTATAGGTTTTAATCTGAAAAAGGGCCCAGAAATCAACCTTGAAATGATGTACAAACACATGGATGGACAATATCATACAGTAAGATTGAGCATGTTTGTGCATCAGCAAATGCTATTTTTCTGAATGTTTTTGGAACAAATAGTTTTTTTTCCCCAAAGAGGATTTCATAAATATTACTGAAAGACACATTCTCAAACAACTAGATTTGTGAACTGAAAAGTCCTGAAAATGACCCGCAAAGATTAACGACTTGTTATTTGCATTATTACGACAGTTTGTTCAACCTGACAGTGCAGGATTAGAGGTCAGTAACTGACTCACTGGGGATCCCGGAGACAAGTTTAAGAGGTCTCAGCACTCGCACTGCCCTCAGGGTCCGAAGGTCCACTGGAATGTTCATGTGGGCACCAGCAGTGGCCAGGATCCTGATGGACAACGCGCACACACACACACACATACACACACACACACACACACACACACACACACACACACACACACACACACAATGTATACAGAGATATTGCTGATGGTAGTGCTGTGGCAGACTGTACATTGTTATTTTTCTTCTATTCTTTTGTTACGACAGTTAAATAAATAGCTATTACTTGTGATGGCCTGAAAAGAAAAAAAAGAGATTTAGGTTAAAATAAATAAAATCCATTAGTAGGTAATTTGGCACCAATCCTCTCATTGCTTTCTTGAGAATAATGTTTTTGTCTGTGGTGTTTGACAAATGTAATGACAGAAATAGGTCAAAGGCAACAAATGAATGTAACTCAAGGACAGTTTTGGAAAGGAGTCATTTGAAACGAAAAAATGGGAAATAATAAACTAATTTCATGTCATGCAGACGACCGAGCAGCCAGTGGGCGGTACAGTATATCTATTTAGTGTACCAGACTTGTATGGTGAGAGACAAAGAATGCACAGCAACATACACCTGGCAGGCATCTCTACTCACATCTACCCAGGCACACATTGATGTCCCTCCACCCACACACAAACAATGAAAAACAGCAACAGAGGCAACCGGCAAGCAATCTCTTACCAACATATAATCACATGTGAATGTTTCCTGTAGCGATGGCAAAAAATCCAGATTTATGTTACTTTCAGTTAGGGAAAGATAATGTTATAAGAAATGATATATAAACGTGCTGCAATAACCCTGCCAAAAAACAGCATTTTTCATTTATTGAAGTCCATATCAACAAAGCCAATGTGGTGAACAGTAACCATTTAAGATTTCACTGTTGAGATCATATTTCCATGGTTGAGATTGTTAATATCTGCTGCTAATTCTCTAAGTAATATTTAAACTGAGTTGTGAAAAATATCCTAGAAATCATAATTATTTTCACATTTTTTACAGCTTTCTCTCTATCTCTCTGTTACACACACACACACACAGATACAAATTTACTAACTAAAATCTTTGGACAGTGTTGGGAAGTGTGGGGGAGGGTAAGTGTGTGTGTGTGTGTGTGTATATGTGTGTGTGTGTGTGTGTGTGTGTGTGTGTGTGTGTGTGTGTGTGTGTGTGCAGGGGGTAGAAAGCACATGGCAGAAATTCAAGTGTGAGCCTACGCAGAATCTCTCCTGAAAGCAGTGGGAGGGAGAGAGGCAGAATGAGCGAGTGAATGAGTGAGGCCACGTTCACACTACTGTGGGTAAACCTGAAAACGCTGTTCAAAGTGGTGAAGGCTCACCGTCCAAAACAACGTGTTCAGGACCTTTCTTAAACGTTTACTGTCAAGACTGAATGCCATGGCACGTGTAGGTATGCATTTGTTGGCTGAGTAGTGCGCCCCGTTACTAATTAAATAATTAAACATCTCAATGTGTAAAATTAAAACAACGCAATACAGAACACCAAAAATATGCTTATAATGGCAGGCTATGTAAGTTTTTTGAGTTGAATTTACAGGTACAGTTGTGGCAAGCTTCATTTTTTTTTTAGATACATTTTTTATTAGCATCATTTATCATTCAGACATACAGAACAAAGTCCTCAATATGTGCCAGGTAGTATCAGATGGTGCACAGAACAGAGAAACACAAATTGAACAAGAAGAAAAACCCTCTCCCACTCCCCCACCCTCTGCGGTCTCGAGGGAAACAAAACAAACAAACAGAAATCACACCTTGCCTAGACTCTCCTCTTCTTGTGGGGCTGAGGTCATTAGGTCTGATATTTGTGCTGCTGTGCTTTCCCAAGTTGATACTTGATGATTTGACTTTGTTAATCCTTGCTGTAGAGAGCTCAAGCATAACTATGTCTAGAAAATATGCTAACCACTGTTTTATACAAAATGAGTGAGTGGGGGGGGGGGGAGCCAGCGCTGAGCTATCATTTTCTTGGTTGCAGTTGAGCCGGCTAGCCAAATCTTCCTCTGTCTCTCGAGCAGGTATAATTTAGAGTCATCATTAAGTAACAAAACAATCGGGTCAGTAAGGATTAGATACCCTATCACATCAGATAGTATTGATGTTGTTTTATGCCAGAACTCATGCACCTGTTCACACTCCCAGACCATATGTAGGAACGTTCCAGTTTGTTCAGGTTGACAGAACGTACAATACGGAGTGGGAATGGCTTT
This sequence comes from Sander vitreus, assembly GCF_031162955.1. Classification (NCBI taxonomy): domain Eukaryota; kingdom Metazoa; phylum Chordata; class Actinopteri; order Perciformes; family Percidae; genus Sander; species Sander vitreus. The sequence continues at coordinate 14,017,003 of NC_135866.1, forward strand.
CGAGACGTATCTCTTCTGAGGAGTCCGTGGCAAGCTTCATTAATGACCAATCACATCAAATTCTCTCATCTCAATCCAAAGATTTATTCCAAACAAACCAAGGATTGAAGAACCAAAGAGACAGTCGGAGTAAGACAAACTAACCAGGCAGGGAGTAGGCATAAATCAGAGTCTGAGGCTTGATGGATTAGATTGATATGGAATCAGAGTAGGAATAGATACGAATGATACTTTTTCCTACTCTCTTTGGATTCACAGGGTTCAGTATTCAGGGTCAGGATCAAGATCAGGTTACAAAGAACAACGCTGGAATGTTTAGTTTTAACGCAAAAAACAATCTGGCAAAGAGCAGGTGAGTGTGGCCGGTATTAAACTGCCAGAGTAATCAGGGGAAATGGGAAGCAGGTGAGTGTGTGGGTGGAACGGGTCAGGTGGGAGAATAGGTGGGAACGGGATTACTGAAGGACAGGAGGGAGTGGCAGAGTCTGGAATGAGATGCAACAGAGAATGATTAAATATGGAGATCAGGAAGGAGATGTGACAAGTTTAAGGAGTCAGGAGTCTTTAGGCTAGCTTTTATGGGGAAAAATGACCTTCTCTAAGAGTTGCACAGTTGCTCATCACAAAATGTTTATATAGAACCACAAATATTAAAAGGGTACTGCAGTGATTTATTGTTGAACTTCTGAAAAGTTGAGAGATGGCCGAGAGACACTTGACAAGAATGGTCGAATCAGTGCAGCTGAGGCCAAGATATGCTGACTCTTAGCCCTGAGTAAAGGTTCCAAAAATGCTATAATTCTTATAATACAGCTAAATAGCATCTTTTCTTAGACCCTGATGATTGCCATCATTTTTTAACTTCACACCTCCATATTCCAATGCAGCCTTTAATTTATACATTGTCAGCCTCCAGGCACAATCAAGATGACATGACATCCTCAGTGTTATTTCTAGCCAACAGGGCTCTAGGGATGGCAATGTCAGTTTGTTGGTCAGTTGGTCGGTCAGATTAAAGTTGAAATTGGAGCAGACTGAAACCTAATTAACATACCTACTGTAAATAACATGTCAGTCTTTCAAAATCACTGTAGCATGTATAGTCTGATGCTCTTTATATGTTTTCATTTGGTGCGTGTGTCAAAAATGTCGTTTCTACTTACAAATAACAACACAGTGAGTGGTGGCTGAATACCAAATCAAATTAATGTAAATTCATCAACATGACAAACAATTAACACAAATTAATTATTTCTATTTGGCTTTCTGTTAATTTGTGGCACTTATAGAGCTAGCAAACAAGTGAGTGAGTGAGTGAGTGAGTGAGTGAGACAAGGAGATGACACAGCGAGAGACACTGAGACAGAGCGGGAGCAGAGGAGTGGGAGTCTGTGGAAATAGCCTTCAAACCAAACACACTGAACAAAGGCAGGTAGCAGCACAGCTCGTTCAAGGCTGCACTTTGAGCTCAACAATTCAGTGGAGGCTCCGTAAAATATGAAAGCAAATATTCTATCTGTTTGTGGCATGTTATGAATCATCCCTAAACACACACACACACACACAGAGGCCATTTTCTTTTGTTTAGTTCAGGAAAAGTCTTCCTGCTGAAACAGAATTCTAAATATTCATGCAAACCAACATTTTCCTAGTCTTTCAGCTTCTAATATCACACATACAGTTTACTTGATTTGTTGTATGTAACAATTTGCATCTGACATCTTTGGGACCATGCAGATGCACATGATAGCACATGATCACTGTGTTCTGAAGTTTTAGTGCATCCACCAGTAAATTAGACTACAACATTTTTTTTTTTGCAGGAGTGAAAGATTCACTGCATTGTAATAACATTTTGCACAGAGAAAAATATTTACTTTTTCAAGGCTTTCAGTACAGTAAAGAGACAATAAAATACATAGGGCAGCTATACACAAGCCCCTGTACAGATTCAACTTTGTCCAGCAGCGAGTTGATGTTCATACTGAGAAGCTAATCTCTTCCTCTTTGGCTCTTTAAGTAAAGCACTGTTGCACAGTATTACACCAAACTCGCTCTGGAGAGGCTGAATTCATTACATGCACAGCATGCAGCCTCTCCCACACACCTCCACCTACACTAAGAACACCACCAAAAACTACAGTAATCAGCAGCATCACGTTGCTCACCATTTCAGCACAGCTCTGCATATGGTAATGTGCGTCAACCCATTAATGGCTTTGAATTAAATCTGGAAAAAACATAAACAATAAGTCTAATTGAAACATTAATACTGCTCTGTTGAATAGGGATTACATTAAAAAAACAAACATGTTTTTACTATTAGTCATTGAATAACCGGATGGGTGTATATTTTCCCAAAGAAAACCCACCTGGGACTATAAGCTATTGTTTGTTCAGTTAAATTATGATAGCAAAATTGGAGCTGAGACCACTGCAGCTGTCCTTTAAAACACCCAGTATAATACACATGATGTTGACGAGATCGTTTTAATCTTAATAGGTTTTGAGGTTACAAATGTGCAGTGGGACTGGTGCTTACTGGTAGGTTTACATGCAATGCCAATCATGTACAGGTAGATCAGACTAATTTACCAACAACTAACTAACTGCCCTGGAGCCTAGACCTCCGGGATTGGGTCCATCTATTTGTAAATCCATAACTAAGTTTGTGCAAAGTGCAAAGCAAGTGCAAAATCCTTTTAGGTTCTACCTAACTACTAACTAGTTTCAATGAGTTATTTGCTAACTTGAATTGCACGACTAAAATTTGAGGATTGTCTTAGCTTGTAGCAACTTTAGTAAATCAGTTGAAACATCTGTTCATCAAGTTACATAAACTGTAACATGAATTCCAAAAATAACAATCATAGAGGGTCAAACAATATATTAAATGTGACTGCCACATATGTCACACAATACAGTAACATGAGCTATTTAAATTAGCTGGATACAACCGTGAACGTACATAAACCATTTTCAGTGTATAGCTTGCTAGTTCAAAAGTTGTTGTCGTTTCCCATAGCGAAGGGGTTTTGAGAACGGCAACACAGAGAGCTGAAGCGGAGGGGATGAACCACCCGCTGGTTGTCAGGCTTTATTCTGGAAATGTACTTCCGTTGATCCAAACTAATGCTAACCTGTTATATGGCCTGTTTTTGTAAATTGAGATATTTCTTTGCTAAATCAAATTTAAAACCTCCCAAATTATTATTTAACAGCATTTTGATCATGTGTCAGGTCAGTTGTGTCAACTATATTACACTTTAATTACATCACCACAAATGAACAGAAAAAGTAGGGCCATGCAGTAGTGCGCTGGCATGCAAAGACAGACACATAGGAGTGAGTCTTTGTGCCAGATGGCTAATGAATCACTCCCAACTCCCACCAAGTTGCATTTTTCATCCTGTATAAAGAGCAACAATTTTAGTTTGTCTCACACAAGGGAAAGCTGATATCCTTCATACAACATGATGGGAACCTGGAGATCAATATCATTCAGGCCTGATGAGTGAATTGAAAAGAACTAATATAACAACATGAGAGCAACAGGTTCACTGGCAACAACCTGTACCTAAAGCCTTATAAATGGAGTAACGAACAAACACACACACTGACACACAAGTCACTTGGGAGACATTGTATTGCTAATCAAAGCATCAAGTCCACCTGTGCCAATGCGTTTGCCCCAGGATATAATTGACCATTTTAGGAATCAGTGAATTAACTTGGTTTGGTAAATTGTTCTAGCTTCTGTCCTTTTTGCTACACACTCTTCACTCAGATTAAGGATTTTAATTGAGCTCAGTGTCCCAGCAGATTCGCTTCTAGCAATGCATTAATATGAAATGGAATGAAAGCCGCCAGCGCTGGCCCAGTGGCCTCGATTTTATTCCCAACCGGCTATGACACATGTGTGTTTTCTTTTAAGTCTGACTTACTTATACTGTCAGACTAAAGCGTGTGTGTGTGTGTGTGTGTGTGTGTGTGTGTGTGTGTGTGTGTGTGTGTGTGAGTGTGAGAGAGAGAGAGAGAGAGAGAGAGAGAGAGAGAGAGAGAGAGCAGAGCAGAGCAGAGCAGCATATGTGCTACCAGAAAATGTGTCAGATAGGTGGCAGGAAACCAGGTCATCAGTTACCAGCTGTGGCTGGAATTGGGCAAGAAGATGATCTGTAGCCTGCAGAAAGTACACTGTCGACTTTGTGTATTTTATGCTTTAGGTGACATGATTTCAGTTGTATAACAACTTAACTTCAACAATTGAGTCCATAGAAACCACAGAAATTCCACATTTTTTACCTGTGGTTACAGGTGCAGTAAAGCACATATTTGACCACACTCGATCATACGCATCAGTGATGCTGGATGTGGCACTACACATTACTCTTCAGCCTGGTGTTACGTTACTCTTTAAACCGGCAGTAACTGGTTTTTTTAGCCACCTTTTGGACAAAGGGGCAGCCTTTTAAGTTGATATGGTAAACTTCATAGCAAACAGTTGATTTTTTACACATCTAGCAGTTAGGGAGCAACATTATAATTTTTGGGAGTTGTGTTTCTGGCCAGCTGATAAATGTAAGTCCAATATTCACCATCCCTTTAGCTCTGTTTTTGGTCTCTACTAACTCCTAAAGGAAATGTCTGGCTTCTTAGCTGCTAAATGCTCCACTATCTTCTATAAAGCTTCATAAAGTCGATGGGAGCTGCAGATTTGGCTGATAATGACCCCTTTCACATTGTCATTTGATACATCGTTATTTTAAAAATATTGATCATGGCCTCTTTAAAGGTGCACTGCATTGATAACCAAAAACCTTTCAAACTGCTCTCCATTGACCTCCAACCACTAATGCTCAAACTTTTGCCCCAATTTTGTACGAAGACTTCGTGCGTAAATAGATTGTATAAATAATGTTGGACTTAAGTGTAAGTCAAAACATATAGTATCATAGTGTCTGTAATTCGTGCACTGCATGACCACCACAGACACACAGTAGAAGTGAAACGATTAGTCAGTTAATTGATTTGTCAATCCACAGAAGTTTAATTGGCAACCATTTTATAATCAAGTGGTCTCGCATTGCCAGACCTATCTCCACAGCGCTGTGTTAGCACTGGAGTATGGTCTGGCTACACTGCTTATCTATTCTGGGATAGGGGAAAAATGTTCTGGCTTGTTTGTATTTCTTTAAACCAATCTCAAACGTCCTGGGCGGCGCGAAGCCCTGGATGCAGCAACGGCAAAATAGTTAGCAGAGATAGCGGAAGGTGAGCCGACGTCAGGCGCTTCAGGCTATATCCCCACAAAATTTTGTTTTTTTTGTTTTAAGATTTAGCTGGTTCAAATGTTAATATTTCATGGTTTTCTTAAGCCCCTTTCACAAATCAGTCTTTACCTGAAATGTGCAGGGACATTTCCAGCATGAGGTCATGAATGAATGATCGATATGCAGTGAAATCTGTCCCACTCAGGACCTAGTAACAGGGAAAATGCTGGTATGGCTGTGGTGTGGATGCAAGCAGGAGCATTGCAGGGTTAAGCACTGTTGAGCTGTCCCTTCCCCCATCTATTCTGGCATTGCCAGGTCAAGTGTCAAAAAGCGCAAGGCGGAAATGTTCCTGAATGCTATGTGTGTAAAAGGCTTTAGTCTTCTATGACAGTTACCTGAATTATTTGGGTTTGTCAGACAAACAAGCATTTTAAATATGTCAACTTGAGTAAATCCTGTACTTTTAGGTCACATCACATGTAGGGGGGTGGGGGGTATTTTATAAACCAAGCGATTAATCCATTAACTGAGTAAATAACTGTTAAAAATGTATCACTGACGACAATAATTGTTATGTAAGATACACATTTTCAAGTTCCCACCAGTGTGTTTTGGAGGACAGTAATTGGGGCCACACCACAGCTCGCTCTGAACTCCATCAAACTGTTACACAACTTGCACCACTGGCCTTCAAGTGATATCCTACGCTGAATCTCTGTTTTTAGCAACACTCACATTTTGTATGCTTGATGGGCGGCTGGTAAAAGACAACAGTTTCCTGCAGCTGTGGTCATCTGGTTGGTTACAACAAATTAACAGCAGAATTTAAGTATTAAAACATACAAGCAGCGTATTTATTTAGCCATACTTTCTTGAAACAATGACTGAAGCATACTGTGAATATGGCTAGAGTATGGGTTTGTTTCTGCACGTTTCTGTTTGATTTGAAAAATCCATTGTAACTGCCTTTACTGCGAAAAAAGGAAACTACAAATTAAAAGCCTTGTTGACAATTTATATTAAATTATTACGCCTTTGCATTTTCATATCATTGGAGTAATATAAGGTTCATATCACAGATTGTCCTAAATGCCTGTGAAGAAATTTAAAATATCATTTTACTGACGTGTTTCTCCAACCATGAGTGGCCAGCACTGTATTTAAAAAAAAAAAACGTTTTAAATCCACAACGAGTCAAAGGCTTGCTTTCGCACCAAACAGTGTTTTTTTTTCCGTTAACAAGCCATTTATTGAAAAACTGAAAGCAAAATATTTTGCAGCAAACTTTGACAGACACCTAATGAGAGAATTTCAAAGCATCCCAATAAAGCAACAAGTACTGTTCATTTAAACTGTAGTGGAAATTGGTCAACAACACAGCTGTTGAGTGTTTAGACTGGCACTAACTGGTCTGTAAACGTGATGCTGATGTGCCTTTTATGTAAGCGGCAGAAAGAGAAAGACAGCAGGATAGAAAGACAGAGAAATAAGAGATACTGATAAAAAGAAAGATGTGGGTGTCAGATTGAAATGAGATGTCAACATGCCAACAGCAATCTCCCCTGCATGCTGAATACTGTACACTTAGCCATAAACAGCATAGGTCATAACAATGCTTAACTCCTGCACAATTAATTTATTAAACCTGCAGTCTTAAAGGGAACAAATGAAGTCCCTCATTATGTTTTTATTGTCTCTCCATCATCCTTTCCACCCCTTGTTTCCCCTCCCCTTTCTTCTCTCTTTCTCTATGCCATCCATCCATTCTTCCAATGCTTTTGCAGAACAGCGCTGCATTCACATTTAATTCACAGAGGTCCTGGGGGCGAACCGAAGCAGGTTTTAGACACAACTGCCAATCCACTTATCCACCCACCTATTGCTGACTGCAGAGCCTGACTGTGCCATGGAAACACACATTTACTTGCATTTAGGTGTTGTGTTTTTCTGTGGATGTATGCTTATAAATTTTTTTAACAACAACATATATCAACAATAAAGACCTGCCTGTAGGGTCGACCACTGCTGACCAGGTGTCAGACATGAGGTACAGCAAGTGGGGATGAGAAGCCTTTAAAATGCACGCATGGTAACGATATTGATAAACGTTGACACACGCAGCGTCACATGCATGAATGCACCAACATAACTTGACAATCAGTGTCGCAAAATTAATCTTTTGGTTCACCAGCCACAGCCTGGTAAAGTTAAAATGAATTCTGTCAAAATTAATTGCAGAATCATTTGCTGAGCATTAATTTAAAACATTTTTTTTCCCTCTCCACTCTCTAATACAACCGGTGAAGTTTGTAATTCATCATGGAGTTCAACCAAATTTAAAATTAAAAGCGAGCAGTTGCAAGGATACCTCCAACGCACACACATATATGCACTTACACAAACCCGCTCTGTTAAGAGTTACACTTGGCATTTTAATATTGAAAGGCTACTTTGCTCAAGTCCAACTAGAATCTAGAAAGTAGTTAGGATGCTGGCAATATTCTATATTTTTCTTGTAAACAAATCCCATGAAAAGAACATAATCAACAATTGTATTACGTTTACTAACAAGCCTGTGTTGCCAAAGCCTGATATAGCTTATTCCTCTGTGCCATAGACCTCCATTGTTCAAAATCACATTGACGAGCCACATCCTTGCACTGGGTGACATGTTCCTTCATTACGATAAACACAGCCACAGAAGTTTATTTTGAGTCGATCCCACATACACCGTCCTGCTGCAGCAACTACTCACTAGAGCACTGAATGTGTATTGATCCGTGGCTGAAAATAGTCCCCAACAAATGCAATATTTACTCCTGTTTGACTAAGTGTGTTACAAACTACAGTGCCTACCTGTTTTAGGAAATTACGCAGCCTTTTTCTTTTTACTATAATTGTGAAACGTTTACATCAGATTTATGTCATCAGTAGAAAAGAATGGGCTTGGCATTGAATACCACAAGCTATTCAGAGACGAAAAAACACATTGTTGTTTTGGTATTTTCATGTGATTTGTAGAAAGACTATACAGAATAACAGCAGCCTTATCCTTACAGTTTATACGAGTTTAAAAATGGTTGTGAAGAAGTACAAGGTTAGAGATTATGTTTAGATATGGGTTTACATTTTTACAATTTTGGGGTATTTATCTTCATTATTTGTCCTATTAGTCTCTAAAGACATAAAAGGCATATTATATTCTACTGTAGTAGGCCTGCCTACAGAGGAAATTGACCTTGTATCTTGTTAGCTTGTAAACAGTCAGAGATAACAAACTGTTACTGAAGGAGGGGAGCACAAAAAATGAAGACTTTGATGGTATAAAGTTACTGTTAAAATCAGATACCCAGAAATATTTAACAATCAAACAAATAATAGACTCCTTTTGCATAGTAGAAGACACAGTCACAGCAATGGACTTCCACATAACTTGTAAGCACTGTTAACATCTGTTTTCAGTCATAAATACTGTACATTAGCTAACGTTAATTGTATTAAACATATAGCCACAACATATGGCAATACATATGCAAACACAGCAGTGCATTAGAGAAACACTTATTCAATAGTCATCCGCTCTTGTACAGAAAAGCCAAACCCCACTTCAGCGCTACAGTTAGCTTCTGCTCCACTAGCTTTCGTTGGGAGATGTTGTTTAATATTAGCAATACTAGCAAAAATAATCAATGTTTTATCATCAGTAGTACCAATGTAGCTAAGAATATGTACAGAAATACCAAGTATTTTGTTTGAGAGTGACGAATAAAAGAAAAGCTATATGATAAAATACATTATTGAAGCTATTGGAACAGAACTTAGCATGGAAAGGTGACAGGACTGACTGTTTGACTACATAGCTACTACATAAATTATTATATAAATAAAAACATGTTTCTCAAACCCAAAACTGTGACAAGCAATGTATTAAATGTCATTTTTGTTGATAATTCCACATGCCATAGAAAGAAAAATCCAGGTGTAATTAATAATGTTAATGATGGCTGTATTCCATTTAGGTGAGCCAGCTACAGGGTCCTGGTATTGTGCACACTGGCTCACTGGAATGAATGGCTTAGATTGAAGTGTGCCATCGCTAATGTTATTAGTCACACCTGTGCTTTTTTTCTAGCTATGACTGCTTTGAAGAAGATCTATTAAGCATCCAGACACAAGGAGAAAAACAGAAGGAAAGCTTCGCAAGATGGTTATACACTACTGCCAATCCAAAGTCTAAGTGCAATTGCTTTGCTCTGATTTGATTGGCTCACAGTCAGAGCGTATGGCGATGCTCAAAAAGTTGGTTAGTTACAGAAAACTGATATTTGTTCCTCCTTCAAAAACAGATTTCACCAGTATGCTTGGCAAGTAGTAACTTAGGAATTGGTTGACAATGTTTACAACAAACATTTCTCACTACCAGGTTGTCATAGAGACCAACTAATGTCACTCACCCACTGAGGACGACTATGAAGTCCATGACGTTCCAGCCGTTCCTTAGGTAGGAGCCTTTATGGAAAACAAAACCGAGGGCCACCAGCTTGATCCCCGCCTCGAAGCAGAAGATCCCAATGAAGTACGGCTCTGTCTTCTCCTGTGGAAATAATGTACAAGAAGCAGGTCAGCAGAGTCTGTAAAAAAGTCAAAGCTATTACCTGTTGAGTATACGCAGGATTCACACATAAACACACTAGTTCCCATTTACAATTGAGGAAGTGCGTGCAGCAGGGGGATAGAAACACACTGCCATAATGTCACGATAGCTCATATTTGGACATTAGAAATGTAATGAAATATTACTCCATTACAAGCAAAAGTCATACATTTACAATCATATGTAAAAGTACAGAAATATTAGTATCAAAAATACTCATTTTGAAAATGGCCCTATTCAGAGTGTTTCCACCACAGAAGGTAAACATGTATGTGGCATTTGGTAAAACTTAGTAACATAGTAACAATGTAAGCTATACATTACATTAAACAGGCATTTCTTTCTCACCCATTTCTGTGCAAAACTATCCAACACCTTAAAATGCTACATGCTAATAGCAAAGTATGCACCCTTAACTGAAAGGTTTTACTTTGGGGGATTTGGGATTTACTTTTGTGACTTCTGCAGTTTAAGGCACAAAAACAACTTGATCTTCTCAGAAACTCTGGTTTGCTTTGCGACTTTGCTCACAACCCCGTCTATGTGTTGAGGATGTGAAAACAGATTTCGTCCTCACCAGTCTCTTTGCCATGGGGGTCTTATCCTCTCCGGGGAGGTGCTGCTCCAAGGCCAGGACAACACAGTTGGCGGTGATGGTGGCCAGGATCATGTACTCAAATGGTGTAAAGGCCACAAAGTTAAGGAAAGTACTTTCATCACAACACAAGGAGAAAACCGATAAAAACAAAACACATGCTAATATTGTAGATCAGCACTATAGGCATCTGACAATATAACAAACATATCATATTTGACCATACTAAAGTAATCACCATATTCTAAGTTGAACAAACTTAAAATGTCAAAAACAGTAACAGCAGTAACAATTAGTGTTATTCTTTATCCATATATACAGTATCATTTTCTAAATTCCACAAATACTTCAAAAGTGCATGAGTGCGTAGTTCAGTGTAAAGGAGAAAAAAACGTAGATGGATGGATGACTAAATGACAGATGCATTATGGCATGGTTCATATTCTCTGGTATTGCGAGCAATCTGTTAGAGAGATTGCAGTATCCATGGCAACCTGCTTTTAAAAGTGCTTTTCAGTTAAAAAAGAGGCAGGTTAGGGAGGGAAAGACAGCGCAGTGAAGTCACCTTGGCCTGACAGGTTTAATACACAAACTACAGCAAAAAGTCCTCATAACTCCTTTCCCTGCATATCGCTGACACCACAGTACACTACAGTGTCAGTTATACAGTACATCAATTTTAGTATCACATCCTCAAAGTATTAACACTTTTCTACTTAAGCAGTCTATGTTTTAGCTTGAACTGTTTGATTTTGAGTTGATTTACTTGTCCATCAGACAGTTGTATAATTCTCTATCATAAAACAGGAGTAACGACACCATTTTAAAATAAAACTAACAGACGCTGGAGTTACACATGTTTTTATGACTATATAAATCATGTAATGCTGAAACAATTAGTCAGAACAGAAAATGAAATATAAACAAATTTGATAGTCGCTGCATTTCTCAGAGGGGGATAAAAGCCAAAGGATATTCAGCTTCTTTGTGCTTTAGATACATTCAGTAAATCAGTTTCAGACTGTTGGTCGGACAAAACAAATAATAATTTGAAGATGTCACCTCGGGCTCTGGGAAACTGTGATGGGAATTTTGTACAGTTTTTTTTTTTCTTCCATAAAAAGGTAATCATTAGTTGCAGCCCTAATATGATGCAAAATCTGCTGAAGAATTGTAGAAACACTGTGAGTCTGTAAGTCTGTGAAAATAATTAACATCTGAGAGTTGAATTTGAAAGATTCTCATATATATTCTCAGGTTGATGTTTCACAATGAAATGAATGTGCAAAAAAAATAAAACAAATGTAAGATTATTTGCAGTTTGAAGTGTATTGCTGCAAAAATGTTGAATATGACCACAACTCTCGCCACATTTCCTGCAAGAAACTCGTTTCAGGACTGATTTGTGCAGTTGCAACTTTTAGGTGACCCCAAATTCAGAACTTAAGTGTCTGAATGTTTTCTGTAGGTTTTAAAGCTTTAAAGTTCACATTAATTCTAGAAGCTCTTGCATCATTTCGATAATTTCTCAGGAGTGATGTCTACCTTATTATTTTCTCACAGCTAAATGTGTGTGTACATGCATGGGCCCTATGGATACAGTATGTGCATATGTGTGAACCTGCATGCACTGTGTGTGACTATACAGTATGTGCCCTAACACGTGTATGTGCTTGTGACTTTTAGTCCACTGGAGTTCCCATGAGGCAGCTGCTCCTTGTTAATAATTGTCCTGCCTTTAGTGAAATGGGGTCACTGACTCACAGAGGAGTGCTGCGATGGGGCCCTCTGGGACCCACACTGACTCACATTGACAGGTCCACATTGTTGCTATTGAAGGCAGTTGAAAATAGCTAAAGTGGGGAATACTTAATACATTTCGCCCACCTTACCTGCCCTTCACTACACCTGCATAGCAGAGATTATGCATGTTTTAGACCATTTAAGATGAATCACAGTTAACCATGCTGTTGTTGTTTTTAGATATTTTTGATTTTTTTTCTGATCTTTTAAGCAGCTGTTTGTTTTAGTACAGTACGGAAATCAATTGACTCCCTCTTAAAACGTGGAATAGGGTGACAGGGTGGGATTATCTGGGCTCTACTTTGCCTTTTCCTTTTCAATTCGTTGTGGTTGTTTCTATGTTTTTCACTGGATACATTTATATTTTAAATGATGTAAGAAATTGAGCTGGCCATTATTTTCATTATTGATTAATCTGCCAATTACTTTCTTGACACATTACATTAATCTTCTGGTCTATAAAATGTGTTGCAGCAAATCATCACAATTGAGAAGTTGGAATTAGGGGATGTTTGGTATTATGTTTGAAAAATGACTTAAACGATTAAGGATTCTTAAAATGATTGCAGATTAATTTTCTGTCTATCAACTGAATGATTCTATCTATCAAGTCTACAGTATTTTTGTCAAAGTTACATTCTTAATAGAGTGTGATGGAATAGATAATTAATTAAAGCTTTAATAGTGTGCTAATGGCTCTTTGTGTTGTATGCAAAAAAGTGGAAACCAATGGCTGTCTGGAAGGTAGAAAGAATACATAAAAAAAAAAAATCAGCAGTGATGTAAAGCACAAAGGCTGCAACTAATGATTATTTTCAGAATCCATCAATCTGCTGATTATTTTTTGAGTATAGATATTTATATCATTTGATCTATAAAACATCAATTAAAAAAAAATAAGAATATCCACCCTAGTTTCCAAGACTCCAAGGTGACATCTTAAAATATTTTGTTTTGTCTGAACACCAGTCAAAAACACAAAGATATGTAGTTTACAATGATATACAACACAGAAAAGCACTTTGGAAGACACTTTGGCCTACATTGGGCAACAGAAGTCTCAGCAACTTCTCAACTTATAAGAAATGCAGTAGCATACTGTAACAATCCAATATGTTTGTGCAGGAATATAGAATCAAAGAAACACCATTGCAAAAAAATGCATATGAATCAGTTTTTCACTTGCGATCTTAGAAGTTGGACGCTGTGAGCAAAAATCTGTGTCTCACCCAGTCAATACTCTGACATGTGCTGCTTTTACAGCCCACGATCTACCACAGTACAACTGGCCAGCTCTCTCCCACATAACTGCCTCTGTGATACTGACATTACATTACCATGTTGCCAGTGGCCAGCTAGTCTTGACCACTAGCCCCACTCCCACACACCACACAGAGCCTGTGGTTAGGTAACAGTGGGAGACTGGCACGCTGCACTGAAGGGGGTGTACGACGGGAGGAGCAGTGGGTAGATATGGCAACTGAGGGATGTTGTTGAACTGATTGTGCTTTAAAAAATGTCTAAATATGGACATGGTTTTTATGGAATCGCTTGATTAAAGTCAACTAAAATAAATAGATTTCAGTGAACAAGACAAGTAGCAGTAATGGAGTCTTATGTGTGGCCACATATTGCCTGTGTTCACATTACATGAATTTGCTGCAGTTGCTGGAAAAATAACTTCCCTGATAATATTTGTTACTGTAGATCTGCAGAAGTTCAACCGTTGGCCGACGCTGCAGCAGGAAGAAGAAAAAAAACACTGCCTGGTGAATTTGAACTGACACCTACTCATGGCCAGGTTCATATTCCAATGAGCAGAGATGTGCCTACATGCCACCCCCACAGTGAGCAGAACTGCTTCTAATGATCACCACATGCTAACTTTCTGTCTTCTGCCAACAATGAAGCACATGGAGCTCACAGATCAATAAAATCAGGGCACAGTTACTGATCAGAATTATGAGAAGAAGGTTAAATGCAGCTATGCAGAGGAATTCATTAATCTGGTGACTTAACTAACCACTGGAAATCAGTATGCTGATGAGCAAACACTAAACAAAGAGGATGCAAGGCAGCTCCCTATATGTGAAGGAGTCATGCAAAACACATTGAGAGCACTGAGATTAAACTTAAGAAACTGTACATTTGTCACTGTTTAGATGGTGTAACATTCAAGAGTGAATGGAAGTTGTAGTTTCATGCTGCAGGCTTCACATGCTGCCTGTAGCTGTCCATGGTGCTGAACTGACAACATGCACTTTCCCTACTGTACTTTGAAAATGTGTTTTCATGGAAGGATATGGCCATTCAATGATTCGCCTTGCGGTTTTCCTAATGATGTTGTTCTCTGCGAATATGAAGAGCGACCTGTTGACGGTGAGGCAGTTCTGCCGGTGTGGGACAGGGTTGTACATGGCCATGGTCCGGGCCCGCTGCGCCTTGGCTTGTTTCATGGAAGCCGACAGCACCGCTGCCGCCTCGTCCTGTCCTTCTTCTCCGCCGCGCTCCACGTCCCCATCCCCGGAGTCCATCGTGCTGGGAGCGGACTCGTCTCCAAACCGAGCCATTCTACAAAGAGATGAGGAGACCGCCGGCTTAGAGTATTTCACTACAGGACGACTTCTAGTAAACAAAAATGTGAAGTGGAGCTAAACGAAAAAAGGATCCACCCTCAATCCGGTGACGGCTTTTCGAGCGCCAAGATTCCCCAAAAGTTGCAGATTCCTATCACTCCATATCCACAAGAAAAAAATGATTATATCATTCAGTTGGCTTATATGCTAGGGAAAAAAAACATCCATTTAGCCTACTTAATGGCGATTCAGGTGCAACATCTCAGCATCTCTGTTATTCCATCTGTTTAACAGCGCGTTACAATCGGCTCTGAACAACTTTTAATGTGCGCGCGTCTCTAAAGGCAGCGGAGAGAGGAGAAAAAAAAAAGATCCACCGAGTTTATACCTTTCAATTTTCTATCGACATCCAAGCTCGTTTTGATCTGACAAAGCGGCAGCTGCGTGATCAAAAACTACTCTGTGCTCATAAGAGATGAGAAGGAAGTCTTCGCAAACTTTACGCATCTTCTCGACCCGGTGAACTTGACAAATGGAAGACTTCACGTAAAAGGACGCCCGTTTAACGCGTCTTAAAACCCGATTCTTTATCAAACTGCACAAGAAGTTATTCTCTTAGGAGTCGAAAATGTAGCAAGAGTTGCTTGAATCGCTAGATCATCTTACATGTTGTCACCTGCTGGAAAATGATCATGCAGCCAGGAGCAACGGCAGCCCCCTCCCGCAGTGATATTTCATGATGGCGATTTCGAAATTCATCTGAATGAAAGCTCGTGAGGAGGAGCATATTTTGTTACCATAGCAATTATAGTTTGCTGAGGATGAACAAAACTGTTTCCTAAAAAAGAAAAGAAAAAAAACCTATATACTGTAGGCTGTGTGGGTATGTGGAAACAATTATGTAAAGACTAGTGGGTGCAGTGTCAAGCAAGAAAGGGGTATGAAAATACATTTTATACTAGAAAGAGAGACAATGCAACAAGTGTGTGGATAGGGAAAGCAAGTAAAAGAAATGACCTAAAGGTGATTTATAGAACAGGAGCTTGACTCATTTCCTTCCATTTAAATGCGCTCACCATTTGATAGTCAGACAGCATTGTCATATTTTCATTAATGGAGACAGACTTGCACTATTAAAACGTTTAAAAACTAGGCCATTGTGCTAATATTGGAGTAAAAGTCAGGAGTAAAAATAGAGCATGAAATAGATCTTAGGGCTGTTCCCTTTTTGAGGGAGCAGAGAAGAAAGCAGGGTCTTTTTCATACTCAGTGCCACAAGTGAGACCTCATTAGGCAACTGGGCTCTCTCGCTCCATCTGCTGCTCTCCTCTTTTCCCCACTGTTTGCTGAAGATGACCACTTCAGCCCCCACGCAGACATGATATTATTGAATCGTGGCTGAAGCTGCTGTTTGTCACGCCAAATACACACAATTAAAATCAACCACGGCATCATGCCTGACACAAAATTTGTCTCTCCGCTGCTGACTGACAGACTCAGCCGTGCAGCAGCACAATGCAGGTATCACAGTGTGCAGACGGGCAGCGAGCTAGGGCTCAGACATGGGGGATTGCGAAAGCAAACCAAGAGAGAGTGACAAATGTATGCTTGGCAAACAAGTCGAGATCTGGGGGAGAAGAGAGAAAAAAATTTGGTCTAAATTTAACAGGATGTATGAATAAGTCCCTAAGTGAGCTTCTAAAACTCAGATGTGATTCTGTTACTTCCTCTTTCTAAACTGCATGAAGCAGGCGGGCGTGTCACTTCATGCAGAGTCACAAAAGGCAACACTGACCTATCCAGTGCAGATTGTAAAAATAGCAGGATGACAATTAGAATGTAATATGTACAGTTTGCTGTAATACACTGCACAACAAGTATCTGCCACATATCTTAGATTAGACTTTCTACTAAAAATGTGTTACATAAGCATTCATTACAAAAAATCTACTTCTATGTTGCCCAACAAAAATAATTGTCCATCTTTGCAAACAGTAGGATCTCTCTCTTTCTCTCAGTGTGCGTGTGTCTTGCTCTCTCTTTGCTGTTGTTTCCATAGCGACGTAGCTCTCTTGAATTCCTGCTCCGTTCTTTTAATTTCTGCCAACAAAAGCCATGTTGCACAATAGAGCAACCTCTTCCTACAGAAAGCTGTTTATCCACACACACACACACACACGGCAAACTGACTTTGCATTGCCGTCACTACACTGATAATCCATGCATATATGACCAGATGTAGTCTGCTTTAAGTGTTTGGCTTTTGTTCCTGCTCTTGCTCACAGCCTACTCAAAGGCTTCTAGAAATAGCTGTGTAAACTGTTAGTGGATAAAAGCAGAAAGGCTCATATCAATTTTCTTGGGCCTGACCAAACTTTGAATACGATGAACTTACTGTATAAGAAAGGGTCTAGATACAGTACTTAGCTCATTAAGGGATAATTTAGTGCCTTACAGTGATGCAAAAAAAAGAATCCACTAGCTTATGATTTATTTTTATGTTCATAGTCTAGCAGAAAACATCTTATATACCATATAGGAGGAGACAGATGAAGTGAGGCTGCAGGTGACATGCACTGTGAGTTAAAACGTTAATGGGAGTACTTTGTGCCAGAACTCTGAAGAGCATTTATATAATTGCAGACAGGCTTTCATCCAGCATTGAATGGAGTGGTTTTAGCATTTTATTTTTCTCTCTGTTCCTTAGCAACAGACATCAATACATCAATTTGATTTGACCAATAAACGCTGCTTATATCTTCGCAGAGTGCCGTGACACATGCCAGTTTACCTTGAAACATAATAACATTATAGTTATTTCAAAAAAAAATCTTAGAACTCAACGTTTAGTAAATCTTAAAAAGCTTCTGTTCTCTTCAAAGTCATTATGCAGAGATTTAATATCACTCAATTGATGTTGATTTTTTTCTAAAAATTCATCCTACAATTTGACAAAATATCAATAATTTCAGCTGTGTAGTTGTAAAAATCAAAAATGTCCAAACTCAAAACTGTTGAGCTTTAAAGACATCATATGCTGCTTCCCTGCTGCTCTTCTACTTTGATTCCCTAGCATCCCCTAATGGACAAATAACCACAATGCAGTGCATGTACAGCACAGTAGTGCTCTAAAATCAATGTCCCTCGTTTAATATGTTGTACTTTTATGTGCTGTAGCGGCTCATGCCGTCAACACGTAGAGGTTTAAAATAAAAGAATATGCACATTTCAGGGATCAAGGACGAACAAACGAATGTTTTGAGGTTCTTGTACATGACAGGAAAAGCCAGCGAGAGAATGAATCTGTAAAGTGGATGTGGAATGGGTGGTGGAGGTACAGTAGAGTAAAGAGAAATCAAAAGGAGGAGGAGGAGGAGGAGGAGGGAGGGGGCTTGTTGGTGGGTTGTAGGTAACGCTGATGGAGGACCACTCCACAATTGAGTGGTGGGAAGCAGATAATCAGAGCGATGTGGCTCCAGAGGTCAGGAGTTCACAAGCAAGCACCCTCAGCTCTGCTAATAACGCTATCCAGTATCTGATTACAGAAAACCGCAGCCAACAATGTCACACAGACATTAAAAAAGAAACATCAAATCAACTGATGAAAGCAGTGGGAACTGATTTGGTGATTCATTGTTGGAACTATAACAAAGAAATCTGCATATGTATTTCTACTATGGAGCACCCTTTGAGACAATCCCTTTGTAGCTAAGCAAGAAAACAACAATAATAAGTTATACTTTATACAGTAATCTTTCTGTATCTTTCCCTCTTTCTCCCTCTCCCCCAACTGTCGAGGCAGAAGGCTGCCCACCGAGAGCCGCAAAATGTCCTGAGATAACTTCTGTTACGATTTGACACTATAAATAAAATTGAATTTATCGTTATTCGTTTCAACACTTGAACTGCTAGTACCACTATGGAACAACGTTTTTAAATGTGGGTCTCCGTTTTGTTAGTATCTCGTGCACAACGACGCACATGCGTCATGTGATACACATTCATGTCAACGGTTTCACATGATTACACTGTTCGACGATTGGTGAAAGTAACGCGCCAAGAAATGTAGCAATACACCAACAAAGGAAAGAAAAGAGAAAACTACGAGCAAGGACGTAAACAATGCAGGTTTCAAATTATTTCAAAATTTGGCTCTGCAGATGTTTATGAGGAAAGAAATTAACTCAACATGTTTATTAGGCCCCAAGGACACACACAATGTATTTAGGTGGGAATCCGTCAATAAAAACAAAACAAAAACTCACTTACAACTCCACAGGTTATCTAAATCTTTACCTTAAAGTGGCTATTATGTAACTTTCAGTTTGTGTTGATTCTAGCGGCCGCTTTGGACAATAGCGGTAGTGTTTTTACCACACATGCTGTCGTAAAGGTCTTTTCTTTACGGTGCTGTATTGCCCACTGTGTATACAGTAACTGAGTTAGCGTTACCAGGAGGTCATATAGTCACGATGAATATTTTGCAAAGACAGAAAATCATTCATTTACAATAAAAGAGTAAGTTACAGATGCATCGTTGCATTTCAAGTGTTGCATATTTAGCCTGGATGTATCGTGAGCTAAACCGGGTATCACTGTCACTGTGTCACGAGCCAAAGCATTAAGACATTGTTGTAGCAACCAACGTAGTAATAACTTAGATTTATATAGTGCATTTCATGAAACACAAGGACGCTTTACACAAGTACAGGGGGACAAGGGACAAGAAAATAGTAGGCCAACACAAACACGGACTGAAAGGAATAAAACATCCGCGCTAAATGGAAGGGGGGTGTAATTTAATGTTGGCTACTGGTGTACAACCACATCGCGCAATGTAATGCTACTTCATGTATGATATAGACATATTCCATACCTGAGGGTCAATTCGGGAACGTTTTTGAAACGTTTACGATCCTGTAATTGTCTCCATTTGCTGAAAACCCGACCGAGATTGGGGTTTCGCCCGTTGTCTTTCACTTTCCATTTTAGCTTTTAGTTCTTCGTTTAATTTCCTTTTTTCTTTGATGTTCCTGCCCAAGAATCAGCCATAACTTACTCAGATAAGTTCTAAAATAAAACTAGAATACAATGAGGCCTATATAAAGAAATCTCCTGCTACCTTTTACCTGGCTGGATACTCACTAAGGCAGGCTTTTCTGGTGTTACAATGAAATCTGTGACCCGTCAGAATGTGTATCTATAGCGCCGTCTACCGGCCATAAATCATTTTGTGACATTGCGGGAAATACGGACCAGAGCAGCGGCATTCATAAAAACTATATAAAATAATTTAAAATAAATATAAAAATAAAATATATATATATATTTTCAATGTAAGTCTTGTTTGCTGTTACAGGTCATTTATGATCATCAGAGGAAAAATTACACAGTTTCAGAAACATTAAAAAGTTACATATAGTCACTTTAAATATGCTAAAGCTTATTACGACCTATATTCATGTTTATTGTGGCAGCGACCTCTAGAGGCCGTAGTATAAAGAGCACCAAAGTCCGCGTAGGGAGGAGATCAGAGAGGATGGATGGGTCAAACAAACACAGGACTTTCACCCAGAAGGCCGCTGTTTGTGTCCTGTGAGATGAAGTTACGTAACAAACGTGCATATTAACACAAACAACGATCTTTTCCTAAACCTAACCCAGTCGTTTTGTTGCTTTCACCCAACCAAACGGTGGCCTTTTCACAACGTTAACCATGTGTTTAAAACTGTGACTGTTGCGTTTAGGTATGAGGACATGTTGATCTCCTGCCACCGGTAGGGGGGGGTAATTTAGAAAACACTCGTGTGGGTCGCATTGTGTGTGGTCTCCATTGGACCCATTGTTCATTTAAAAAATACTGATTTGTATAGCTTTAAAGTTTAAGTCATGTACAGTTTGTATTTTGTGGAGGCTTGCTCTACATTGTTGAAGCTACAGTGTGTCACATTTAGGTCCTTTTCACAACAGACAGTTTAACACATCATAGCAGGAAAACAACTGTAATTAATTTAATTAATAACAATAACCAAATTAGGATACTTAGATACGATGTAGTCACCGTTAATGTTATTTTCCTGTAATAAGTCAAAAAAAAAAGGATTAGAACTGTTGAAATGAAGGATTCTATTTTTTTTTTTTTTTTATTGTATGGCGTAATCACCCATCAGCCTAACATATTTTCTATAAGACTTTGGACTTTGTTCAACATTTAAAATTAAGTTTTTTGGTTTTACAGTGTGTGTTCTTTTACACTGGCACTTTCATCCTCCTCCATGGAGATTTATCATCTCTACACATGCAATTTAAAAGGAATCCTTTGCTTTTGAATCTCTTTTATACTTACTCCCACTCCTTCCTGCGGGCCTGCGGCGTGCTCTGGATTTTGTGAGCCTGGTGAGCCATGATGATGTCCTTCTGCTCCACAAGTCCACCGCGCCGCCGCTGCATGCAGTGGGGGCTCAGAGACCCTGAACCCTGATCAGACCAGCCCTCTTCCCGACCACATGCCACATCAAAGCTGGCGGCTCGAGGGGGCAGCCCCAGGTACTCAGGGTGGGTATGAGGGACCTGCAGGGAGCTGGAGCGGGCTGCTTGTGCCAGGCCGTGGCGGGGAGTGGAGCTGGGCTTCCTCCAGGCCTCAGGCTCGGGGAGGGACAGGGAGGACTGGACGTGCATATTTCCACCTGGACCAGAGCTGGATGGAGAGTGGAGGTTGGGTGTGAGGGAGCGGGAGAGGGACTGGTCTGAATTGGTGAGCATCTCTACAGAGGACAGTAGTTGGCGGTTTCACCATAATGCTACAAATGGGGGGGAAGGTTAGAAGAAATGAGGAGTGAAAAGTGGTGAAACACATTCAAGAAACATTTCCCATCTTGCCTGTCCCTTCTATTTGTCTATTTTTAGCCACGATAAAAGCTCGGCTCTAGGAGCCAGAATGTCGGTCTGCTGGTCAGCACTATTCATGGTCCCCAGAGGATGAATCCCAGTAGCAGACAGTCTCAAATAGGGTTAATTCCTCTGAATGCCCTGAACTGTTACAATTTATTAAAGGGTGGCTATGGAATATGGATGAACTTTACTTTTTCTAAACAAACACCTCAGCCAGTGGGATACTTATTGCAAGCAGTGTATAAGCCTGAACAAAAGCATTAAACCAGCAGCCATGCAGAAATAGTACCAGTAATTGTACTGGTGAGTGGAATAAGACTTTGTGGGTCAGAGAGGTGAGATTATCAATATCTAAAAAGCAATGAACACGTGTGTGTGTGTGTGTGTGTGTGTGTGTGTGTGTGTGTGTGTGTGTGTGTGTGTGTGTAACCGAGACGGACAAATATGAGGGTGATGAGGTGGCAAGGCTGGAAAACAGCTAGTTTGAGGTGAGCCAGTCAGAGACAGACCAAACAAGGCTGTTCCCACTGAGCCGGAGCTGAGAGGATGATGACTGAGTGTGGGAGAGCTGAAGCAAAAGGCACAGTGACTCACACATCAGCAGCAGGGCTCCTCAGACATGAACTAGACAGACTGACTTGAGCTCTGCCCTCAAAGGCAGCACAGCATTCATCTGAAAGCCGGGAGAGGCTACAAGGTCAGCGCGCACATTTACACGGGTGGTGGCTTGATGCCTGCATTATATGCTGCTGATGGGCAGGCTGGCTCTGTTTTGGCACAGCCGAACACATTGAAAATATATGCGATACCTTTTATTTTTGGTGACTTTTTTAGCAGCCACGGTTGAGGAGAAACACTTATATCAACAGGCGCACCTTCAAAAAGCTGCAGGTGCAAGGAACTAGGATGATTTGCTTCTGAATCTATGACATAGATGAAAGCATAAAAGCATCACTGCAATGTGCTGTAGAGACACTAATCATTATTCCTGCAAAATGCGTCCACCTTATCTGTTTTAAAGTTAAAACACTCGTTCTTGTTTTGTTTTTGTTTTTTATTCTAATTTCTCTGATCTCCTTTAATTAGTGTAACCACTGTGCCTACTGGAACAACAGGCAGCCCATCCTCCTCTAATTTGTGCACGTCAGCTGCAGGTCTGCAATCGTTTTAAGGAATAAATGAACTATCCTGTTAACAGCTATTGCCAATTAGGATGCTGTTTCTTGTGGAGTTTAAGTGTTTGACGCAAGTGAAGAAAGAAAGAAAAAAAACACGCAGCAGCAGTCATATCAAGTAAGAATAGATGAATACTAAGATGCTAAAAATGTTCACTGGAGGGAGAGGATTAATGCAGTGCGCGCGCGACAGGAAAAACAAAACAAAACAAAACAATGAATTAATGAAATGATTAATGAATTTGACAGCTTTACCTTGAGGTAACGCGCGCTCCTTCATCGTCAGAGAGCCCCGTTCAGGTGGATACTAAAATTCAGCCCCTCTCACTCAGTGCAAGTTTAGAGGTTTGAGGACGATTCCGCGAGGATTCATTGAGTGGTGATAACGGCTGTTTGACTATAAATACCGCGGCGGAGGAGCGTGGCTCACATAAACGTAAACAGGCATGGAGATAATCCCAATCATTTTCACTAGCTGAGCTGCGCTGACGTGAGTCACTTTATGTGGGTCAGTGTGAATGGCTGGGTCTTCAAACTTCATTTAAAGAGTAACATTGAAATGTCCAGACACAATTCTCAGCCGGAAGCTCAATTAGCCTACGTGTCAGAAGAAGAGTAGATTTTTTTTTTTTTTTTTTTAAGTGAAAGCAATACATGCAACAGGTCTGCTCATTTGAAACGGTGATCTGGTGTGAGCACAAATGCCTTTACCACTAGATGGTGGACTTAAGCTGCATACTTTACACACTAGTCTTGCTTTGTGGAGATAGGTCTGGGCTACGCCACAGATTCTAGGACAACAAGGAGAAAAAAAAAATGCTCGAGGTTGTTGCATTTCTTTAAACCATGTATTAAGAGAACTTAAACCAACCATAATCGTCTTGGGCGGCGCTATAAGTTCCTAAATTCCGGATGCAGCGACGGTGTCTCTGCAAAATGTCTCCTGAAGGAACTTCGGTGGAACATTTGCACCCAGCAAAAGAAAAAGCCACATAAAATGTATGCCTAAATGAAGGTAACCGTTCACACAGCACAGTAACGTGAGCTATTTAAATTAGCTGATACATGGTTAAATGTTAGCTCTTACCAGTGCATCACCTGCATACAATTCGTCCACAGCAATCCCTGCCCATCGGTCCCAAAACGTCCCAGTTATATAGTAAATGCCGTAAATATATTCTTTGTAAGTCTTTACACTCATTCACTGAAAGAACCAAGAAGGCCTGCCTTATTACACGATCCAAAATTTCTTCAAAACTTGCCATTTTCAGAGTGTGGCTTGCTTGCTTGCTTGCTAGCTTAAAGTCTGTTGCTTCCCGAAGCAAACAGAGTTTTAGAACGGCAACACAGAGGTGAGGGGCAAAGCCTGTCACGTACCGGATGTCAGGCTTTACCCTGGACATTCCGTTTATCCAGAGTACTGACACTGCAGGTGCAGTGAATAGAATTGACATCAAAAGTACAGGTTTTACCTTCACCTGTAACCTTTTTGTTTGTCCAACAGCAGGACCGGCACAAGCCTTTTTGGGACTGCAGTGTTTGTTTTACCTCCCCAAACCCCCAAATAAGTAAATAAGCAGTGGTGAAAGAAGTATAATTTTTCTTTACATAATTAAAAGAAGCAAAAACAGATTGGAAATACTCCATTATGAGTATCCTCATTTCAAATAAGTACTTAAAATATCTTAAGTGAATGTACTATTCCGTGTTAAGTCCACCACACTTTGCACCAACTGTATATTGACTCTTTACTACATCTCAGCATTTTGTCTGTTCGTGCATATCATGTTATTTCTGATCTACATCACTACCTAGTCCACAATTTGCACTGCAACTGCAACTGTATATTGACTCTTCACTACATTTCAGCATTTATATAGACTGTCTATGCATATATATTGAATTATAACTGATCAACACCACTAACTAGATCATAATTGCACTAACTGTTTTTTTTGTTTTGTTTGGCTCTTCACTATATCTCTGCAGTGTTATAGATTTTCTATTCATGTATATTGTGTTATTACCATATCACTTTCGCATATCCTTCGTCTTACTTACACCGGCTTTGTAATGCCTACTTAATCTGCACTTTATGTAGCCTTTTGTATTCTGTATTCCTGTATTGTATTGAATGTGAAACTGTATGTTGTCTTGCACACTTATGCTTTTCTTGGCCAGGTCGCAGTTGTAAATGAGAACCTGTTCTCAACGGCCTACCTGGTTAAAAAAAGGATAAATAAAAAAGAAATGAAGTGAGTGTATTAGATTATTAGTGCTAATGCAGTAATATGAACAGTAAGATGTTGGATCATATAATCTATATTACATTTTAAAAGGTGGTGGTGGTGGTGGTGATGATGATGATGATGATGATGATGATGTGTGAAAGCTGAATCTGTAAAGTAACAATAGCTGCCAAATAAATGTAGTGAATTAAAAAGTACATTTGCCTCTGAAATGTAGTGGAGTGGAAGTAGGCCAAAATGTCCCAAGCTTTATGTCAGTAACAATCTAATGTTTTCAGCTTGATAAATGCACTGTAAAAAAAAATAAAATAAAGCAAGGGTTTCTTCCAAAATCTGCATAAAATGCGTTTTTAAACCCTTTTCAGGCCACAAAAAGTGTGTCATGTGTCTATACTATATTATGAATCTAGAGCCAAGGACAGAGAATACTGTTTCTTTGATTAAAACAGAGCCACGATGGTCCATGTACTTACTGTAATTAAAAGGTCAGACAAGTTCATTTTAACCAATCCTGTTATTCCCTAAACTGAGGAAGAGGTGTTAGCTATGGGACTAAGAGTGGCGCAGAAACCATCTGCTGCCACCAACACTGAAGGTTAAATGAAGACTTCTAATTAAAACTGTATTTCTCCTTATTTTTGTCCTGGGATGGCTTTCCAAATCTTTGTCTTAATCAGGTTATATTTTTCTTTAATTGTCCAGAGTCCCCTCAACTATCTATTCAAATATCTCTATAAACCGTAGTAGTTGTTGTCAGACATGTCTCTGAGCATTTTTTGACACGAAGAACACAGAGTAGTATTATTCAGACATATTTTTCTATGTCCCGATGCCATATTGCGTGAATTAGATATGGATTTATGTAATCTAGCAGAATCATCTCTGTGAGGAAATAATTGCCATCTTATCTTCGAGGCACGCGGCCAAGTGAATGCATGACGTGGAGACACCAAGCAGAGAAACCATTGAAAGAAGGGGAAAAAAAGACATTAGAAATATACCATCAGGTGTGTGGGTGTGTGTGTGTGTGTGTGTGTGTGTGTGTGCGTGTGTGTGCGTGTGTGCGCGTGTGTGCGCGTGTGTGTGTGTGTGTGTGTACTGTAGGAGGACGAGCATGCTGTTTGGTGCATGAGACAGTTGGTAGTAAATGGTTGGCAAATCAAATCTGGTCTGGCATGAGAGGCCGCCCTGAGGGGGAACATCAGGTTCACTTTGTATGCTTGTTGGTTCACATTTTACAGACTTCTGCTCAGTGCAATGCAGTGTTTTCTTTTAATCTCTCACTCAGATTTATTAATAATCTAACCTTTTGTAGGCTCAGAGTATGGAGACGCGTCTTTATTAGGTATTAGGGGCTGCAGAGGCGAACAGCAAGTTAAATAAATCTCTCGTTAACTCACGATGACATATGGTAATAGCAACATTATGCTACGACTAATTCATCTACAGTCTAGCCAACACAACTATAGTGGAGTCTTCAGATAGGTATCAAAAGCTAGCTCTAGGTTCTTAGTACTAAGCGAGCAGAAAGGGAAAATGTTCCTTCTCAAATATTATAATATGTCCTTATGAGTTCTGAACACTTGGCATTTATTTTGTGTCTGAGCCTCATTCTGTGAAAGTGTGAAGTTGTGTTTTAATAACTTAGACGGATCTTGAAGTTCCTCTGTGTTCAGTGGCTCTTAAACTTTCACAGGTTCATGACTCTTTAAAATTAAAGCAAATCCTACTTGAGTGGTGAACAGTTCAACCAAAGAACCATTTTGTGTCATTGGGTTGTTTCATTTGATTACATTTTGAGGCAGAAAACTATTCCAAGAAAAATACAAAACTGGATAGTAGAAATATGTTTTCCTCTGTCATGAGCCCATATTAAAATGAAACTTTGGAGAATTCCTAAACTCAGTTTAAGTTTAGTGTATGTACGATAAAGGACATCTTTATCTTTACACCGGTTTATTTTGAGACCTTCATCAGACTGCTCACATCCACTTTACAAAACATTCTAATGAAGCAAATCTTCTGTCCAGAATGTCAAAGAACTGAAAATGTATTTTAATCATCAAGAGTCAATTTATTTCCATATTCTAAAATGCAAAGGACATAACAGGATTTGAGAATAAATCCAAGGTTGAGTGCACAAAAATGTTTCACTGCAAGCGATTATGTACAAGAATGAAATCAACAAATCTTTACAGAATTCAACAGGTACTGCATCGATATTTAGAGTCAACTTTTTGAACCTAATAATATAGACTAGACTGGACTGGACTTCAGAGATTAATTTGATCTTTTTTTTTTTAAACAAAGCACATTTATTAATTTACATTTTTGTAAACTTTGTTTGCTGAATTAAAAGTTCACTATTAGTGCATTAAGGACCATTGAACGCTTGTTTGTTTTTCATACATTAAAGATTCAAATCCCGTCAAGGTAAATGCTCCGTGGCCTCATAAACAGGCCTGTTAGCATTCACTTGTAAAGGAGAACAAACTAATGTCCTCTTCATCTGTTGTACCCAAACATGCTACCCATAAATACATTGGCTAGCAATTACAATTTGATTGTACCGTCATTGTATAATTAATGTGTACATTAGTGCTTCATGTGAATATTAAGAATCAATGGTAAACCTTCAATTGCTTTTCTTGCTGCATAAAGAATAATTGCCACAAACATTTGGCAAGATTTTTTTCTGTCAATTTATACAGAAACACGACTTCAGTCTGGGTGTAAATGATTAAGATAATTAGTTATACAGTAAATTAGGGCTGGGTGACATGAACACATCCTCATAAAGATCATTGCGTTGTGTCTTTTTTACAATGTCCTCCTGGTTGTGTTTGGACCCGGTGTACAGTACCTGCTTGCAGGTCTAGTTACAATGTATTTTTTGTCGGCTAAATAATGATTACAGTAAGGAAATATATGTTAATGTTTTAGAGAAAAACAACAAAAAAGTTGCATAATGATTCAATAGCAGGATAAGTGCACAATCCAGCCAGAGAGAAGTGAGTTATAACATGACTGATGAAGAATATGTAATCGCTTTGATCATCATTGTTAATGTAACTCACCCAGCCCTAATTTAACTTAACCCCATGATGATAATTTGGGACTGATCACCTTTTCTCCCAGTTTCAGTCCATTAAACAACACTGCATTTGATAGAATTATGCCTCTACTGAATACAAGATACAATGGATTTGAAAGCTATAATTCAGTTCAACACTATGCGTGCTATAGAAGAGAAGCCAAAAACACTTACTATCAGTTTAAATCAAATCAAATATGAAACTGACCATTTCGCAGAACACAGATGATTAAATACATGAGTTACACAATTCTTTTTTTCAAACCTTCAGTAGGGAATAACGAAAGTGCTCTGGTCAAACCTGTAAAAAAATAATTTATACACACCCCAGTCATCTGACCGGAGGGTTTGTCAGAAAATTGTTGAACAACTGTTTTGCTTATTGATGGTCCTCCCTCCATTCACGCTCCTGCTCCACACCCTCACCGCCCTTCGGTTGGATTAGTTGTCATTTGTTAAAGGGAAGGCAGGCAGGCAGTATGACAGTGGAACAGGCTGGGCCAGCTAAGGGCTCTGCCACCTCTCCTTCCAACTCTGTCCATGTTGCTTTCTCTGGGCTGTAGCAGATGGTAGAAGACTTATAGGCCCCCTGAGGGAAAAAAAAATCGAGTAATTCTCTTCGTTCCTGTTGGTGCTGTTTGGATTTATAACAGAAATGGAAAAAACTCAGTTTTATATAAATGCATGTAGTCAAAAACAGCAGGGACTTTAAAGACTAAGTCTGGTGATTTTCTATATTTCTCTTTTGTCAACAAATTCCATGTAGAGACCAAAAATGAACTGATCCTAGTAACAAGTAGTGCCTGCTTAGCCAAAGCCTGATATAGCTTATTGTTCTGTGCAGCAGACCCCGACAAAAGATGCAGTGACACGTTCCTTCATTACCATGAACACGCACGCTGTGGTTGAGCCCATCCTGCTACCGGAAATACTCACTAGTGCGCCAAATCCGCAGCTGAAAGTAGTTCCCAACAAATCCACTATTTATTCCTGTTTGAGTAACATTTGGTAAAAACTACGATGCCCAGATGTTTAAGAAAATTACTTTTTAAACTTAAAATAACTTTTAAAAAATATATTTATTTAATTTTTTTCTGACCCATGCCACAGACAGCTTCGGAAGGAGTTGTTGCATTGTTGGTTTTGGTCTTTTCATAGGATTTGTTGACAACAAAAATATTGACTTTTGCCAGCTTTCTCCTTTGATCTAAAATAATCTAATCTGATGTGTAAGAATATACCATGCTCCAGCTGTAGCCGCCCACGAGGAAGATGCTGTCATCCAGCACAGCACAGCCCGGGCCGCTGCGGCCCTCCAGGATGGGTGTCTGCAGGATGTTCCACTGGTCAGCTTTCGGGTCGTAACACTCCACCAACATTACGTCTAGATGGGAGAAACCTATGTCAGAGAGGAAGAAAAAGATCTTAAACTGATGATAGTACTTCAGAGAAGTTAATATTGTAAGTCCAGGATACAGTAATATAATGCTTTTTTTTAACTTTAAAGGCCATAACAACACATTTTTGCAAACAGCCTCTTACTCTAAGCATTTTCTGCCAAAGTTTGAACACTTTGTTTTCTTCTGTGTGCTGTTTTCTACGTGCTCTTCTTACTGGTTTTTAAAGTGGGCGGCAAAAGGGTGATGTCACATTTAACATCATTTGAATCAAAAACTAAAGACAGTGATGGTGTTATTTGTTTGTGTTGCCAGGCCAAATCTGATCAAACCACACCCACACAGTCCTGATGAAGCCGATTAGCTGAGATTTTAAGTGTTAAACTCTTAATAAAGACCATGGGAGCTTGGTTTCTGCTAACTTTACCTTGTTTGATTGGATTTAATGTTAATGATAAATACTTTTTAGATTTAAAATAAAGTTTACCGTAATATGCAGCTAAAAGGCCCTGTCATTGTACAAACGCCCAGTGAAGACAGTAAAGAACACACATCATCTCAACAAAAATAAACCACAAAGACATGCACAAATACACACATGCAGTAACTAATCAGAAACCTGAGAAAACAGAGAAAACAAATCTGCCTTTGGATGTGGATACAGTTGTGACAGATCTCAGCGCACTTATGGCAAATTTTCATGAGCTGAATTTTAAACGGTGGCAGTGAAAAGCCAATTAGAGCTACGTAAATGTACATTTAACAGTATTCTCAATGTGTTAGTCAAACAATGTACAGTATTTAAAAAGAAACACATACAAGTTCCAGCTTTTCATAATTCCCATCCAAATGCTAGCATTCAGTTTTGCTAATCAAATACAAATGCACGACACATAACTGTAATTCAGACGTGTGTTTATTTTTTTTCTTCTTCTTTTGTACCTTGAATGATGAAGTGTAGAAGAGGGTGCACAGTGTAATAAAGGCCATCGTCGCTTGCTCGCAACAGCTACATCTCTTTCACTTTTCTCTTTTTGAAAAAAATGAGTATAGATCTTGACCTCTTTTCTGTTAATTTCCTGAAACGCTCCATTGCCTACCTTTCAAATGGTTTCCACCAATAGCATATAGGCGGTCGTTCATTCCAGCCAGGGCATGAATGGCACGCTTTGTGTTCATATCCTGTTTCCTCGCCCACACATCCATTACAGGGTCATAACAGTAGAGCCAGGACACATACTCCCCATTGTGCACCCCTCCTGCAACAGGTAAACACAGAGCTTCACCTTTAATACTGGGTTGAAGTTCTTACTGTAGGAAGACACACTGGCTGCTCATGTAATACACTCTGATCAATGATAGTCCTTTTTAAAGATGAATTGATTCATTTCTGAACTTAATAATTACCAGTGTTGAAACATATTGTAAAATGAGCTTACACGTATAACACTCATATCTTTCTTTTCCAGCCACATATGTTTACAGAGAAACTTGATCTTTGTATCTCTGGCTAGACATTTTCTTTTTTTAACTAAAAGATTGCAGTGCGTCAGAGTTTATGGTGCCTTCTCCAACCAGCTATATTCAAACACTCAAAGTTGGTGTCTTTTTTTTATATTGTAATAACTGGTGTGGTGCATAATACAGAACAATAGTCATAAAATTCACTGATGATTCAGTGATAGTCAGCTTTTGGAAGGAGAGGATTTTGGTTTTTGACATTCTGCGTTGGTGTGATGCATATTTGACTGGTATAAATGTCACTAAAATAAAAGATATTATTATAGATTTTAGAAAAGATATTGCATGAAGTTTATATTGAATCATATTGAGGTGGTTTTAAAACATTTGTATTGCAGCGTTTCATGGCACCTTTAACCTGCGAGTACTTTGCAAGAAACCTGATGACGAATCAAAAAGCAAAATTGAAATGTGCTCATTATGGAACAGACTGACTCTCGTTAGTGTTATATTATTATCATACATTAAGTTCATTAACTATAAATGGTAATGCATTACTTAGTAAGAAGCACTTTAATGTTGTAATTTAATCTATGACAATGCATTATATTTTAAAAAATGATCACGTGTGATATATAAAATCTTAATCTGCAAAGTAACTTGTACCTATAGCTGTCAAACAAATGTAATGGTGTTAAAAGTACAATATTTCCCTCTAAACCAGAGATCTTCAACAGGGGGTCTGGGGCCCCTAGGGGGTCCTCAGAGTTACTGCAGGGGGGCCACCAAATTGTTGTTAATTTTTTGAAAGTTTTTTCAGTACAGAATTATACTTCCCACATCTATAATGTGAGACAGGTGCGTCGGAGGGGAATAAGTAATACAAAAGTCGCAGAGAAACTCCTGCACACTGTCTAACGTGCAAAAAATAAAATGTAATAGTAGGCAGTGTTTCGGTACTAGACCTTCATCGGGCAAAATGAATGAAGGGAGTTTCTTTGCAACTTTTTAAAGTTTTTTCAAAAATGAAAATGTGTTAACATGAATACAACATATTAGTAGCAAATGTAAATCGGCCTATTTGTGAAGAAAAAAAAAACATTCATGATATGCATACTGGCCTATAGGTAAGGTAGTCACTAAGATAGCCATCCATACATACTGTTACATTAAAACATGATTTATAAAATCATACCAACAAATATTTAAAAGCTTAGTATTCTATGCACTAAAAAGATATGCACATGCATGCATATTCTTTAGGCTGCCCTACACATTATTGTAGGCCCAGTTTAATTTTATACAATATGTAGTAAGGGGTGCCTGCTCTGTCTCTCTTTCAGATAAGGGGTCCTTGGCTTAAAAAAAAAACATTGAAGACCCTTGCTCTAAACTGTCGTGGAATAGACGTTTAAATACTCTAAATACTAAAAAAGTAAAACTACCTCATGTTTGTACTTGAGTAAATGTACTTAGTTACGATCCATTACTGCTTAACTCTGTACTGTGTTGGTGTTTATGGTTGTTGTCTGTGTTGACTGTTTTTAATATGATATATCATGGGGCGCCTGGGTAGCTCACCTGGTAGAGCATGAGCCCCAATAAAGGCCTCAAATGACAAACACAAAAAAATCTTAAAAAACTAAAAAAGTGATACAGCATACTGTATCTTATTCAAATGCTGAGCAACGAACATTAAAAAAACAACATTCTGTCTATTTTATGTAGCGGAGGGATAATGAATTATTTGCAGAGAGTTAAATGGGTTTTATCATGACAAAAGAAGACAGGATAGTAAGTGTAGCAGGTTCTCTCCTGACCTGATATGTAGATCTTGCCGTTGTGCACGGCTCCTGCATGGGCAGCCAGAGGCTGCGGCAGAGACGAAACGTAGTTCCACTCGTTAGTCTCCAGGTTGTAGGACTCCACGCTGGAGAGGTAGCCACTCTCGTTCCTACCACCAATCACGTACAGGTGCTTATCCAGGCGGCAGGCAAAGAAACTGGCTCTCCTGAGGAAGGAAGTGTCAACCAGACAACATAATTAAATAAACCAGCAATGACAAGATGAAGGATTTCCCACAGTTTGTGTGTAAGCTGGAAATCACCTTACACACAAACGTTTCTTAACTGTGCTAGTCACATGCTTACCAGCTGTGAGCACTTCTATTTATTTTTTTTTACTTTTTATTTAAACATTTTAATCATTTTACATAACATTTCCTGACAGATATATAAATGTAATAAACAAATGTAAGTGAGCACTTCTATTTAAGCAAGAATAATGGCTCTACTTACTTTTTCATTAGACATTTAACTTAATGTTATAACATCATCAATTCTAAAGACAATAATGTACATTTAAAGTAATAGAGATCAATATAAAATGTCTGTATGCAAACTGATAAAAAAACAAACAAACATTGTTTTCTTTTATGTGACTTATTAGAAGTCAATAATGTTTGTGCAGTTCTTTCAAGACTCCTGAAAATCCTACAGTCTCTTAGTGCATCATCAGATTTACTGTAACTATATTGTCTTTGGCAAGCACGAATGAATAATTATGTATTCAACCACAAACAGACTTACCTCTCCTGCATAGGAGGCAACTGTATCCAACTGTTGAATCTGGGATCATAGCGGCTGACAAAATGAGTGCTGTGCTTTCCTGCAAAACAGATAGATAGAAATCCAGACGACACTGATTACTCAAACAAGTCTTTAGGGTTCGATACAGTTTAGGCAGACTATGGCAGTGCTCAGTTGTAATTGGTTAACTCTTTGCAAAATGTTTTGTAATACACAGCACAAATGAAATGCACAACTGTTACTCTGCAAGTCTTCATTTAATATAAACATATTATCTAAAAATCACCACCCACACAGTTGTTCAAAACATGTTAAATTATCTCTCATAATGTGTATTGGTATTGTGTTGATTTTCACTCTCAGAGCTAAATAAACACTACTAATCTCACTACGTACAGCACTGTATTGTTATGATACTTGGTGAAAAAAGAACAAAAAGCACAGTATCAGATTGTTTGATCATTTACAGTCTTTGTTTCCTACTATGGCGGTGTGTTACCACCGTTACCACAAAAATCACTCTCAACACTTCCACACCACAAATATTTCACTGTGAATAACAGTTATTGTTTTATGCGAATTATTGACAAGTGTTGGCTGGAGTGTTGTTTGTTCACTCAAAGCTGAACTGGCTCTGCGATGAGTGTGGCCAAAACAATCTGAAAGTGTTGCATTAGTGTAACTCTGATGGGATTGAACTTGCATAAACTCCGGCTTAGAGCGCTCTCTACAGTCAGTCCACACTGGCAAATCTGCTGTGTGAAATCACTGGAAAGGAAGACGTTCAGTCCGTAGTGTGACTGTACCATTGGGGTTCCACTGGTCCTCTCCGCCCAGCAGCAGCAGGAAGTTCTCCACCTCCACCACGCAGTGATGGGCGCTGTTGTAAGGCATTACTAGACGAGACACAGAAATCAAAAGCCGTCAATCACAAAAACGCGTGAATGATGGTCAGTAAAGTTGAAATCAAAACTCTGTAATGTACTGTGAATACTATATCTAAACCCCAATAAACATGACATTTTATCATCAAATGATAATCAATGCCTCCAAAATGAAGAGTGGCATGTAAACCGGGCTATTTAGGCCACACTACGGACAACCCTAATCCTAACCCTGGTGTGGAAATAAAGTCTAATAACCTTACCCAATAATACTTGATTTAAAGGTACCCCGTGAACACAGTTTTAATTCCACAGCTTTAGACTATTTGACCATTACAGTTGTCTCTTACAAAAACAACAAGTGGTGGTTTAAAAGAAATAGCATGCTGATAAAAACAAAATGTCTGGGGCAACAACAAAAACAACAACAACAGTACTTTCATTCATCCATAAATGAATAAAGCCACTGTTTACAGTGTGTGGGTAACCTAAAAATTACATCTTCAGTCTCGTAATGCACCACAAAACATGCAATCATGTCTTTGAGGTTTCTTTTCTTGCCAAATACTGTTAACATAAGCTTCATTTGTCATCAAATACAATCCTAAAACAAGTTTTATAAATCAATTCTATTCTTAAATAAATCATAATAATAACTCAGAGAAACTCAACATATTGAAAACATGTAGGACTATGTCTCAACTGCATCTGTAAAACTACAATGACCCATTATTAAACAAAACTTAAAAGACAATCCCTTATACACTGTAGGTCTACTGGGCTGGACAATAAATGGCAGTCACAATGAAATGAGGTTCTTATTAATAGAACATCTATCTTAACTATTTAATAAGAAATATTTGTACTAGCAGTGTTCCTTATTTAGTGACTATTTTTATTTGCTTGACAGGAAGCGCTCATGGTACATGTCAAGGTCAAGATTGATTTAATCTGTAATGTACTTATCACAACAGGCCAACGAGCTTGTTACAGCGACACAGGCAGACCTATTGGTCTATTAGAGGTCTATTACACAATCCTCAGAGTGGGTCAATGTTATAGGATTTATTTTCCCTCCTCATTGCTTTTGTTTTGAAACCTTCCATCCATCAATCTACAGGAAGTGATTTCTTGTAGGGAATCAAGCCATCATCAGCAATCAGCGTCTACGGTTTGTTACAATGCTATCTATCTATCTATCTATCTATCTATCTATCTATCTATCTATCTATCTATCTATCGATCGATCTATCTATCTATCTATCTATCTATCTATCTATCTATCTATCAAACTTTAACTTACCTGCCGGACTAAATCTCGCAGTGCAATAGTTTTCCTTTTCTCCTCATCTCACATTAATATATCCCACAGTAGTTTTTCATCTAGTAATATATTGAGTATGTCCAATATACATGATCTTTGGTGTATCATACTCATACAAGTTAGCGTAAATGGCTACAAGCCCACAGCTTCAGTAGGACCCCTTGTGGAGGATTTTCCCTTGTGTATGTTTTTGTGCGCCCCTCCCCTCCTCCATCTTCTTTTGCTGAAGTGACCCCATTGAGATGTAGAGAAATGGTCTTAGGTGACAGTCATAATGAACATGATCGTGTTCACTCAATAAATCTCAGGCCCGGTGCTTTTTGAGCACAAATCAGTGAAATGTTAAAGCCCACCTGTCTGTCTCCATCAGTCATTTCCACTGTCACCTCCCCACCGCCTGATGGATCACAGTTGCTGCAAAATTAGACAGCCTTGAATCTCATTTCTTTCCAATTGGCCTCTCTCTGCAATCTCACTCTGGCTGGCTGACATGTGCCGGTCCTCTATGGGAGGGGAGTCTCAGATAGGAACTAATACAACATACACTAAACACAGCTTTATCTCGAGACGAGGGGATTAGGTTGCCTGCCTCCAGTGCACCTCAAAGATGAGTGCCATATGACTGCCAAATTCCCTTACATGATATTTACATTATAATTCAGTCAGCAGTACTGTATATAGGACATGGATGGGCGGCTTTTTATTTGATGTCTAGTGACTTGTACTCATACTAAAAATCATCTTGTACCCATGTGAAAAGAACATTATTGCTTTACAGTATGTCACAGGCTGCAGTGTGAGGAGTGCTGTGGGAAGATGTGGGAGATTTGCCTGCCTCTACAGGTGCCTCAGATACAGGTGAACATATAATAATAATAATAATAATAATAATAATAATAATAATAATAATAATAATAATAATCATGACCGTTAATAATTTTGTGCCGTGAAAATAATATCAACATATAAATTATATTTCCTTCTACAACGAGTAAGACTTTACTGAGAATTATCACCTGAGAAAGAGTATGAAATTAATCTATCTATCCATCCCCTTTCCCCTAAATCTTCCACTAACCCCAAGGGTGAACAGCCATAGGAGGGCAGGATGAACACGTCCTCTACGAGATGGACGCCATCACTCCAGTCTACAGTGAGCTCTAGGGCTCACTAGAGGGAGTCAGAAACCTCTGCATAGAGGCACAGTCTGTGTTGGTTGAATGACTCCACAGCTAATGCACCACTGCCACTCGAGCTCTGACGTGCCTTTAACACCATTACAATTGCATCCCACTGAGCTGAATTTCCTTTGTTCTAGGCCATGCTGCGTAGATGAGGTCCATTTCCAAGTGGGATATTTTAATATCAGGTTGGTTTAAAAGAAGAGGAAGAAGTGAATAGTCCAGCATTGTGGCAGAGCCTGCGCCTGCCTTTGTCTTGTGTTTGTCCACGCCGCTGTGGGTACACTAGATGGCAAACTTTACACTGGAATCACCGAGCAGTAGATATATCTTACACAAATGAGAGCGATCAGATTCTTCCCAAATTGTGTTGATGAATGTCTTAATCAAAGGCTGTCCCTCTTAGGTTTCGCCTCATTGAAAAGTTATGATTGAATGTTAATAATCTTCTATTCCACATCCATTGTGTGGAGGCTACATCAGATGGTCACTGATGTGTTAAGGGGATGATTTTGCAGTTTTGTCCTTCCACTTGGTCACGGACCATTTGAGTGTTAACTTTTTAGTTTTGAGTGATGGAAATCCCTACTGACCTTTTTGCTTGTTGCAGTCTATACCCAGGAGTGTGAGTTAAATGAGAAAGTGACAACATAAACACCAGTGAGCTGCCGGCTGTTGTACTATATATATGCATGGCTCCTTTAGTAAAATGTACCCCGACAGATTTGGCCAAACATGAGCTAAAATAACAAATTACTGCCAAGAAATGTTTGAGTAGCTCAAATATTTGAGCTGAGGTAGAAATAATGTCCCAAACTTTTTTTTCTGAATTTAAGACACAACAAGAGAACAACAATAGATTCATTCAAAACTTGTGCTATAAAGTGAGAGTATAAACTGCACAGTATCGAGCTGACAGAAAACAGACCTATGGCTTCTTATATGTACGAATGAAGAGACACTGCTGAGATATGGCTTCAACCAAAACAAAAGGACAAGAACTCAATATGTCTGACAATGATGATGCTAAGGACAAATATGGTTTCCCATTAGCTCTTGTTTGACCTTTGCAATATGACAACAATATAGTGGTGAGCCATAAAAGGTCAGGGAAGAAAAAATAGCACTTTACAGAGGTGCAGGAAGTCTTCAAATATGTTCTTTATAGACACTACATTTCTTTCAATATAATACAATAGATTCTTTGGGGAGATTATTACACCTTGCTCTCAATGTGATATCATGAAATCAATATCATAAACTGTCCATTCATGTAACTTCCTACAGGTTATAGGATATGTCTTTATATCTTTTATTTTTCCTATTTAGTCAATGAAAATCATATATTTGCGTTTGGATCTTTGTATCAACATTACAACTGCTGTGTTCCAGTAACCCCATCCGTCTCTTTGGTATTTAACTCACCTTATATAAACCTAATATAAATAGTGACACCAGGTCAACCGTCTGTGTTTCAGTATGTATAGTGTAATTGAATCGAATGTATTGATCAATGTGAGTGAATTCTCAAGCTACATATCGGTCATTATTGTTCTCTCTCTGCCAAAATAGATCATTAGATTCAAATCTGATCATGCATCCTGCCAGCATATTTCAGCAAAAACAAGGGAAACCGGGCATGAAGCTCCACAGTGCTGTGAAGTCACGCTCTGATTAAAAACTTATATTAAAAGTGATAGTGATACATTATTACCTAAAGGATTTAGGGAACTCCTTCCCCTCATTTTCCATGGAAATTAACCTGTGTTAAAGTCATCCATAGGAACAACTTTTTCTCATCATAAAAGCCACTAACACAAGATGCCTCAGGTAAAAAGGAAAAAGAAAAAAAAGAAAGCAGCAGAGCCTTTTCTACTCACTTGTGAGGATCTTCCATGTCTTTTTCTCGTCGTCATAGTACTGGACCAAATTGCTGGGGAGGCGATCAGGTCCAGGAGGCAAACCACCCACCAGTAACAGCATTCTCTTATTGGAACGGATTCTGTAATGTCAAAAGTGTGAGTGTGTGGACAAGTGTTAGGAAACAGAGAACAGAACAGGTATTAAGCCTTAAAAAAAAAACATCCAAAAGGCCAAAATGATCTCAACCTGAAACTGCACACCTTTATTTCTTAATTTACATAATTACGTTGATAGTGTTAGCAGCAGTTGCCCGGCATATTTAGATTTTTCACTCTTAAAATGTTCAATGTATGAATTAAATCATCAACGAATAAATTAAAGAACAAATACATGAATTAGATTAATAACTGCTCATAGTGAGCTCCTACTACTTACTACTGAAGTTGAAGCTACAAATCAGGCAATATGTGGCCACGTTTATTATAATTAACAAAAGAATTGCTCAACAGCATGCTCATCCTTTTGATGCGTTATTGAATGGTTATTTTACTCTAAAGATATCCTTTCAATTAGCTGTGAAGCGAAGACGATCCTGCAGGGTGCCATGCTGGAGGCTAAAAGCGCAATTGAGTACATAAACCTGGCTGTACAATGTCTCGATTTCATTGGCTGCAGTGATTCATGTGATATCTCTGAGCCAGTCGTGAGATAGTTCCTGCTGTTTATATATGGTATATAACCCAAAAGCCGCACACTTTACTGTACATTAATGACCGTTATCTGGCTCCTAATGGATTTGAACATAAATTTACCTATTAATCACAAGATGCAGTAAAAGGATTAAGAGCAGCTGGCCTTTACATTCAGTCACGTTCACCTTTTTCATATTTTACTTTGTTATGCTTGGGAAAATCACCGTCGTCTCGGTACATTCTCTGTGCTACTGGCCCACTCGGAAGTGTTTTGGGGTTATTCATATGCAAATGAGCCCCTGGACATAGATAATGGTGATTAATTGAGAGGAGAGAAACAGTGGCATGTGAAACTAATTATGAGGGTTCCTGATTCTTTGCTCATTCAGGTCCATATGTGAGAATAGATATGTTATTGGGATAATAGATTCCTTTTTAAATGATTTCACTTTTAGATTCTTTTAATTAGATCAATTTTATTTTCGTGTTTAGAGATTCTCAATGCCACAGCTCTAATTTTCTGCTCTTTAAAGTTACACTTATAAAGCAACACTTATG
Organism: Sander vitreus; assembly: GCF_031162955.1. Classification (NCBI taxonomy): domain Eukaryota; kingdom Metazoa; phylum Chordata; class Actinopteri; order Perciformes; family Percidae; genus Sander; species Sander vitreus. The sequence continues at coordinate 14,057,261 of NC_135866.1, forward strand.
CCAACACTACTCAAAAGATGTTCAGCCTTGACTGTACAGTCAGCTCTGTAAACAAAACCTGACAACAGCACCATCAATCAATCAACTTACTGACCATGCCTGCCTACTTACCAGCTCCTTAAAGTGCTGATCAGGACAAACATGGAAGTATTGGTCTTGGGCTATTTTTGTTTGAGTGAGACATGTTTATCTAATCAGAATATAGGGATCATTGTCAAATTGGCCCTTATTTGATAAGTCCTTAAAATATAATACATACCCAAATATATTGAATTCCCTCTGACTGAATTTTGTTTATTGTATCTACGATAGCTGCGGTATTCTTGTACTCATACCAGAATTGTTACATAATTACCATGTAATCCTGGTAACAATTCAATTACAACTGTATTCATGAGAGTTGCTACCCATCAAACAAATAACCTTTATCTAGTTTGCTACATCTTGTCTACACTGATGAGCAATTACACAGATGTGTGAGGAAATAGAGTTGTTGTTTTTTCACTAAAACATAAGGTAACCTTGTAATTATGGATACAGTGTAGCATAGAGTACATCAAAACCCTTGACAGCTGGAAGTCTCTTACAGTAAAAGCCCCACAATCCTCATTAACTGGGCCTCAGACCTCACATCTCTGCCCGGCCACCTACATGGTCTAAACTACACAGGCTGTGTGACCATTGTTTGAGTGAGTGGGCAATACTTGAGTTGGCAATTTGTTCAAATTTAACAAGTGGGAGGCATTTAATCGCCTTCCGTCCACTCTCAAACAGCTCATTGCTGTGTGTATACGTGTGTGTGTGTGTGTGTGTGTGTGTGTGTGTGTGTGTGTGTGTTTCTCTTTTTGTATCTGTATGTTGGTCGGTCTCATCCTCACCTGCTGGCCGTGGTCTGCCTGCAGTGCTGCCTGAAGGGCATCAGGTGGTAATTCATGGCATCCAGGAGTAGTTTCTGGCACACAGGGTCACTCCTCATGAAGTCAACAGACTGCACCCTCTCCACCAGCTCTGGAGCAGGAATGAGGGCGAAGCGCAGCCTCTTCATAAGGTCCGGCGCATAGTGCATGCGAGTCTCGCGGTCATGCTCCAGCCAGAGGACTGACATCTGGAATAGAGCCAGCTCTGACTCCACTGGGGGTGGCAGAGCATCTAGCATGGCACACATCTCCTCAAAGTTCAGCAGCAGCACATCCTCCACCAGGTACTTGTTGGCCAGCTTCTTGGTCTCATCCAGTCCATGGAGTGCAGCAATCTTGCAGATCTGCTTGTAGTTCTGCACAGAGATCTGGTCGTTGAGGAACTGCACACTGAGCTTGGTAATCTGGGGGATGTTGAGGATCTTGCTTACTGACAGCACCTCTTCCACTGTGTCCAGGGAAAGAGTCACATTGGCAGTGTACAGGTACTCCAGCACTAATCGTAGTCCAATGGAGGAGCAGCCCTGGAGTACCAGATTATTGATGGGCCTGGCGCTAGGGGTCACCAGCTTGTCATCAGGTGAGGATGAGGGGGTCCCACTGCTGCCCTGGTCCCCTTTGCTGCCCTCATTGTTGATAACATTGTGGGAAGAGAAGAGGGATCTGAAATACTGGGAGCAGGATGCCAGCACAGCTTTGTGGCAGTGGAACTGCTGTCCCTGGGCAGTGAGAGTCACATCACAGAAAAGCTGTTTTCTCCATAAGAGATTGAGCCCGTGCAGCAGGGTGTCACTGTGTGTCGGGTCAAAGGTGGATGTTCTATCACCCGATCTGGACATGACTTCCTGACTGTGAACGCCACCTAGGCAACAAATAAACCACGCAAGCCATTTACCTCAGGTCATGTATTTGCACAACACACAGCAGCCTATGGATGCTATCAGTCAACTATTGCAATAGAAAACGATTTCTCGAGTTAAGTTATTGAACAGATCTCCCGTCCATCCAGCGGGAGAGAACCATCATGCCATGCAGCCGGCGAGAATCAACATCCAATGCGGTTTCAGTCGCTTTTCAACTTTGAGCTCTGGTCGTAAAGCAACAAACAAAAACGCAGTAGTTCCCACAGCGTGCCACTCGTATTCATTATCAACTCAAGATGATTGAAATGGAGGATGAGGTTTGAAGGGCGCTGTCAAAACAAAACGAGGATACGGAGATGCTGCAGCGCTTTCCCCTCCGTAACGCGGCTGAAGTTGTCGGATAAGGAAAAACAGACACGGTGGACGGAGAACATGCAGCATTCAGCTTACACTTATCCCTTCTCCTATCTTGCTGCACACCCCCACAATGAGGACATTACACATCGCACAGATTTACGGAGTCATACAAAAGCAATTAGTTTGTCTCTGTGCCGTCAGCAGCAGTAGCCTACGGGTGTGTTTGGCTTTTAGCCTACCTGAGTTAAGCGGACGTGAGTATCGAAAAATATTCACTGAAATGCAGCTTTCGGTAAACTTAAACCTAATATGCATATCTATTGTTTCCTAGGCTCTACAAAAGCTATTTCTATGTGCGTAATGTGTGTAAACTTGACACAAGCGTGCTGTAACGTTGTCGCCAGATTCACTAAAAGCGCCTGTCACAACTAAATGATGTGAGCAGCTCGCCCGAGAAGGAGCCAAACTTACCTGACTTCAGCTCTTGACAAAAAAGAAAGTAAGCTTCGGGTTCCCAATATTCTCACTTGAATTTTTCCTTTGTTCTCCTTTTAAGAAAATGTCCTTTCCTTTAAAGTCTATGGTCGGTGGTGTCTCAAAATAACCATTGATTCCAACTCATAAAGTCACTATTTCAGGTTATTTGTTGACGTTGATCATTTGTTCTTCTGAATTAACAAGAAGTGTGTGAGTGTGTGAGAGGGAGCTGTGCTTTCTGCAAGAGAAGAAGAAGAAGAAATATACGTGTGACAAATTATGCTACCAAGAAACAACACATCATTATCCTTGGGCCTGGGGCTCAGTGAGTCGTAACGAGAGTAATAGGAAATCCACGGTTGGGGAGAGAAACGGTCGTGCATGGCCGGTGGAGAGAGACCATGCAGGGGTATGGATGCTGGAGAGACTCGCAAAATTATGGCTCAAGGCTATTGTAAAAACTGTCGAGCGTAAATGACTGCGATTTCAAACATCTATGGAAGAAAGAAAAGAGAAAGGGGGAGAAAAACCGAGTCTTTCCCTCGCTGTTATAGAGAGAACCGTCAAGTTTTAGTGCGCATTGCTAATTAGTCAATTTCTCTCTGCCTTCACAGCCCGACGACTTTGCTGCTGAGCTGAAACTGCTAATTTCTGGGACCAGCCTTTTTTTGGCTGTGAACTGGATGGATGAATGGCTTGTCTCGCACAAATGACAAAAAGCCCCTGCCTTAATCTCCATCGCCAAAATAACCCCTCGTCTCATTCTGCTCCTGCTAGTCCTTTAAAAGAAGGTGTTCTCTACACAAACTCAAGTTTTTGCATCTGCATCAAAAATACTACATGCACTATAATGTCCAAACATTGTTTATAATGTTGAATTAAAGCATATACAATACCCTTTTTTCATTTCTATGAGCAGCAGGCCACACATACACCATGAAACACAACACATGCCCAAAGTATGTAAAGTTATAAAAGAACAAGTCTAACATAACATAGTGTTTTCATGTGCTATGACACATCTGATCAGTTCACTGTTTTACAACCTGAGGTCGAGCTGCAAGCCTGAAAACACAATACATCATCCATCAGTGCACAGTATTGTGTTGTATGTGACAGTCCTTGTTGGATATTTAGATTCCATATGTCTACACACGTTTACTTACAAGACTGACCTTTATCCCTTAAAACAAGTTGATAGATGAATCGCACAATGACAAAAAGACTCCTTGTTGTCAAGTGAATGTCCACTTGATCGCATTGTGTAATTCATAGCACTCAAGAACAACCAACAAGCTAAAAGCACCCAATGTACTTTCAGTCCTGTATTATAAATGCAGTTACTGTCAAACCACTATTATATCTTCATTTACCACAGTATACAAACTACCTTCATTTCTATGCAACTCCTGCTTGAGGTCTGGATGTCTTACACTGACATTTGAAAACTTGGGGGAGAAAACTAATCTTATCATCTAAATTAAGACTATATCCTTCCTATGACCCTGCCCATGAATAATCAGGTAATCCTAATCATTAGTGGGTTGATACCGGATGGTTAATGGTTAAAAAAGAGCACAAACAACATTCTAGCAACTGTCAATTAAATAAAGAGCTCAATTATAGTAAAGACACTTACATACAGGACTCCTTTGGGACCAGAAGTGACAGATACCTCACAAGTTATGAAATGACAGATAGGGATAAATGGGTTTGTTCATGTACTATGAAATAGAGCAACACAGTGCTACCGTTAAGGGAAAAAAAGGCCACATATAGGTAGCATTTATAATATAGGGAACCAGAATATTGTTTGATGTTTGATTATTTGACAAGCATGCAGCCTGCATATCCCCCACTAGTTATACTGAGCAAATTCATTCTACATGAACTCTGCAAGATGACTGATTAGATTGTGCGCTGCATCTCAAATAACAGCCACCACTGAAGGAAAAATTGAATACTGTCTCAAATAACAGCCACCACTGAAGGAAAAATTGAATACTGTTGTATTAATTAGTGGTTTGTAGCCACTAAGAATTTGTATTGTTATTACAACTATTATTGTGTTGCCTTGTTTCCAAAGCACTTGTCACTGCAGAGCAGAGTAGTTCACTGGATTTCACTTCAGAGTTGCATACTGTTATCTTTACTAGCACTCAGTTAGCACTACATTACCCAAGTCTCGAGCGAGCTATTCTAACGCAATAAAATGACCATTTTCAACTCTTTCAGCTCTTTGTAGCAACTCAGTCTCCTGAGGCCACTGGTCTTCAGATTGCAGGGCGTTTATGGTTGTAAGTTGTTGCAGTGTGCAGAGGAAGGGGGGGGTCATCAGATAAGAGAAGAATTTCTAGACTAATTAAACCCTTTGAGACATAGCATCACACCATAGTGATTTACAACTCTCTGTACCAGTTAACCCGACTCATATTTATCTGTCATATTACTCAGATACCATATCTACCTCTATGGGTAAAAAGCCTTTACATCTTTTTTGTCCTCAACAATATGGATAGACAAGAGGTAAAGTTATTGGCGTAAATAACAACAGTTACATGAGATTTATGTGCTGTAGTTCACTCACAGAGACAACTGCTAAAAAGGTACAGAAGATTCCAGCTACCCCTCAGCTACTACACAACTTCCGGTGTAATGCTCACATTATAGCACAATTCTCATTATATCTCATTATCTTATAACACATAAATATAAAACTAAACAACACAAACTGCAGACATGTTGTGTCCTTGAATAACTGATTAAAGTGTGAACATTTTATCTAATCAGTGCAATGAAACAAACCAAAAGGAGAAGCTCCAAAGTTGTGAATAGCAAAGTCTACCAGGCATAATTCCTTTTGCTGGCTGCTGCAGAGGGGTATGCTAAGATAGAAAGTATTATTTTCCTAAATGGAAGGTGTCAGATGGTCACGGAAATGTGATCGGCTGTTCAAGATCACTGCTTCCCATCTGCAATTTGTGACGTGTGAAAGATTCAGCCCAAATGTGCTCACCAAGCGTAAATCCTCAGTACTTTCTCTTATCGTGGAAAAGCAAGATAACCAGCTGTTTACAGATCAGAGAACATATCATATTAATATCATGGAGAGGGTGATATCATCTTGTTTGTAAAATATTTTGTTAACTAAGTGTGGTGTGGTATGGCAACCTATAAAGTGAAAGTTGTAATGTATGTGTTAGTGAAAGGTTGTTTTCTGATTTCAAAATATATATTTAAAGGGAAAACAGAAAATGCAGTAGGCAGCAGGAAGCCTCTCTGGAAAGACTGTATTGAGACAAAATTAATGCAAACTGCAGGTTACAGTAAATACTGAATAATAAAGCTTTAAGCAGTTACATTTAAATTAAAGACCCCCAATCTTAATTCCAATAAACAATGACTAAACACAAGCAGGGTTTACATCTGTCTTCCTGTATCTTATATGATCTTAGAGGAGGTCACAGTTATTTGACCTCCGATTTGTGAAATGATATTATAATGTGATATGACTGCTTTAGACATGGAAACAGTTACTATACAGTCTTTTAAGGGGTTTTTGATCTGGATTCTCAGTTTCAGAGTCCCAGTATACTGTAACTTTAATTGTCTGTGGCAGTGGTTTTACCAGTTTCTCATCTCCGGAGTAGCTTTGACACAAAAGGAACAAATGAGTTTACTTGAAGCATTGGTTTAATCTATAGAGGTGAGGAGAAAGAAAGGTCAGTTAAGGTGCAACATTTCTAACAGAAGCGTGATGAATTTGGACATTTGAACAGATGCATTCACGTGTTTAATTGATACATATTTTTTACATTTATTTTGATACTAGGACTGATTAGCGTGTGCTTGTCAGCTCAGATCAAAGTTAGTCAGAGATGATTCATAAAATGTCCACTGTGTAATACATTTGAAGCACTTATATTTGCCATTTAGGGAGTATGGGAGGCCTGCTGTTTTAAACCCCTAGATCCCCACACATGGCGTAGCCACCACAGACACAGCTCAGAGAGTCAGCCGGCAGCCGGGAGGTGAGCAGAAAGGAACAGGCGGTGTCTCCTTCAGAGTGAGCACAGGAGCGTGTATGTATACAGTATGTGTGTGTGTGTGTGTGTGTGTGTGTGTGTGTGTGTGTGTGTGTGTGTGTGTGTGTGTGTGTGTGTGGCATTTCTCAAATGACAAAAGGATACCAGTTGTGCAGTTCAGGTGGGAGGAGACATGGAGGAAGTATGGAGACTCACCTGAGGGAGAGCCTAGACTGGCTGGGACCAGGGCTGTAGTGGCAACCCGGAGATGTCTAGGGGCCGCAGGAGGCCACTGTGCTGTAGAGGAGGTTTTGGGGGCTGGTGGGAGAGAGGGGCTGCTGTTGCGCAGTCTCCCCAGCGTGATGCATCTACCTTCAGGGTGGCAGCAGGCGTGGAGTGGGGTGCGATGGAGCGAGCACGGGCTCAGTGGCGCGGTCACCTAGGGACGCTGAAGCTGCTGTAGCAGGACTGATAGTTATTCCTTGGGAGAATTGCAAGATGAGACCCATTGTATTAGCAACCCCCGTCTACTGAAACTGTATCAATGTTCTCAAGCCTTTAAAGAAAGAACTTGGGGTGCAAAATATCTGACTTACCTGATAAACACAAAGCTGCATGCTCTAAAGTTGTATTTAACAAAATAAATACAATGAAGTACTATATATAATCTCTCTTTAGAAAATAAAATGCAATACTAAACAAGCTTTCTCTAATTAATTATACTATTCTTAACTGTATGTTTCACTGTGAATCTAAATGACTGTTGTCAGAGTTAAACCTCAGTGAAGTATATTCCATACTGATTTAAGCATTCTCAGACATTAAGCTTTTTCATTTCCAAGCCATACTTTTGTGTTGCAACTGTTTGAGTCGTATGTTTTAGAAATTCTCTGTGTCTAATATGGTCAGCACTCCCAATTATTCACTCCACTGACAAGTGAAACAAATGGGACCAACCAGTGCATTCTGTATTATCTACACCCCTTGGATTTCCTGACAATAATTAATACAATGGCAAGCTGCTGTTACCAGCCCGACATGAGCTCAACAACATAAGCTCTACCTTTCCAAGAGCTCTTGAGAGGAAATTACATCCAGCGCTGAGGTCATGTACATCGTGACCACTAGCAGCCGGGTCATATCATACTACTGTCTGTAAGCCTAGATCAGATAAGGGTCCTATTGTAGGATGCTGTTAACATCGCCAAGTTATTACTCACATCATTAAACCATGAATGTAAGGTGCATGAAATATGTCAAGAATAATATAAATGTAGCCCTGACCAAAGAGATATACATAGCCTTAAACAGCAAAGACTGTCCTGTATATATCAGGGAAATTCATTAATATGCCACATGATCTTACTGAAGCAGCAGTGCTGACCACCTCGCTGCTATAGTCATACACCATTATGTAGTGTTACTTAATTTGCTCATAATACGTATTAAAAGAAAAACAACATTACTAATATATCACATAAATAGCATGTACTGTATGTAAGCAGTATTAAGTAATGTAGGTGTATGTTTTTGCAAAAGAAACAAACACTAGTCTCATGATAAAACAAAATTAAATACATGCAGATCATTTTTTGGTTTAACAGTCAACTGACCAATATGTCCTTTTAAAGAGTTGTCATGCAATCATAGCCTACGAGGATATTAACAGGGTTTTTTTTAATTATAGAGGAGCACATTCTCCTAACATCCATTAAAAGAATGCCATGCTAATTTTAAATCCTCGCAGCAGGCATTGGCATCAACAGAAGAAAAGTGGATGAGTTTCTCTTTAACAGCTGTAATTTGTGTTTTCCAATCACCATGCTGATTTCTGCTCATTATACTCCGGTTTCACACCGGTAAGTGAGCAAAGTTTGGATTGATTGACTCTAATTAACTAAAAAATGTTCCAAGCCATGGATTTATTATCATGCTAGCTGGCCACAAATGTCAGAGACTTTCACAAATTATTATCCTGTTAAGATAAATATCTTTGAAATCAAACGAGTGTGGCAACACAAGGAACACTTATTGTTATGCTGATGAATTTGTTTGGCATGTTTTCTGCCTAGTTCCACATTAAAGACTCACCTGGGCAAACACACTGTTCCAGTGTATTGTTAAGCTGTACAGTATGACTGAATGACAGACGCTGTAGTTACCTAAACTTTAAAGGAACACACTACCTAAAAACCTTCTGTACTGTATAAATACTGAAGGGAATGAATAGTAGACAATGTCCATCTGGCATTGCAAATGGGCTATAAATGCTGTGGTATGTGGCATAGGTCTATGCTACATACTTGTCCCTTTAAAAATAAATAAATGTTTGAAATTATTTAGTCAACATAAAATAAAATATTCTCTATAAAATAAAAGGTATTAAGAGCTAATATATGAAGCAATGCAGAGCTGCTTGGTCTACTCTATGTTAACAGAAGACCTATTCCCTCTGTGCTTCAAAACTTGGCAGCATCTCCCTCATTGATATTTTAGACACAGTAGCACCTCTCTCCACTCACATTCTTTCCTTGACTCCATCAGCTCTATGGCTCTACTCTCCACTTGCTCATGGACAAAAACAGGACAGTTTGAGTGGACACCTCCATTTTTCCTGATTTCAAAAAGAGTTTTGGTTAGCTTGAGAACAGAACGTTGCTCTGATTCACTCAGCTTCACGTCAACGATCAGAAGTGATCGCTGGAGTGAATCCAAACGAAACGGGCCCATCGTCTGCATGGTGGCGCCAGGCTGAAATTGAGAATCATGCTGCCTGTAAATCAGATTTTCCAACATGTCTCTTGCAAAATCTGCCTGTATACAAAACTACAAAGAAAATCATCTTAACCAGCTCTGATGTGTCACAGAATACAACAACACAGTGAGACTTGTGCTGTATGGTCCATCCTCATCTCACTGAAACAACCATCTAACATAGAAGAAAATACATCTCAGCTGTCAAGTAGCCCCATCAGTATTTCCACAGTCCACCCTCTTAAGAGTAGCAGCCTTTTAGGTGTGTGCACTTTGAGGCACGCCTGCAGATAAATGTGATGACATCTAGTTGTGGCTCACTTTCATTTATTTAGGGGATTGATTAGATGCAAAGAGAGTAGATAAATGTGTTGGGGAGGCACTTTCATTTGAGATATTGCCATATAGTCTGTAAGGAATATAAAAATGGACTGAACATTTTTCTCTTCAAGGTGCTTTTGGAGATCTAGTGGCATCATGTGAGTAGTTAATATGAGATTCTGCATTAAAGCAATTATACAGGCTGTTCTGAATGTATAATATTGTATAGTATATTTAAGTTCAAAGCTACAGAAGAAAACTTGAATTCACTTTTTGCAGATAAAAGTATATATATATATAGAAGTGTGAATACTTTTTCTTTTTCTCTTTACTATTTCTAATATTCCAATTGACTGAATAATAATAATCCTTCATTTGAGATAAAAGGCTATGGCCATGTTAAGACTCTAGTCTAGACCGCGTTGCGGTCAATTATGTCTTTCTAAGGTTGTTGTGTTCACACTGCCCCCTTCTGTCCACAAGAGTAGAAGAGGCATCCAGCATATCAACAAAAACAACAGCATCTCTATCAACCACACACGGACAGGAGAGGGCAACACATATCTCTAAGAAACATTGGCCTTGAGAAAATCCACAGCATGTGTACTCTTTCAAAAATGATATGACCGTTCTTATTTATTTATTTCTATTTTTGTATGCAAATTTAAAACATGTAATGAGTCTTAGACTAGTATTGTTTATCCAGAAACAACTTTTAAACTCTATATGGAACAGGCATTACTGTTGTGTACCATTAGTATGACATTGTTGCAATATGATGAAACAAAAATCTATTTTCTACCAGTACTAAATGTGATTGAGTTAAGATTCCAAATTGAAAACAGTGTTCCCCCAGGGTTCTTTAGAAAGCCAGTGGATAGTGCGCACACAACATCCTTTTGTGCACACTATTTACCCCTGGATTGCTTCAGGCTAATGTCTCAATAATTTTCACTCCTTTCTCAGGTCCTTCCCACAAAGGACTTAACTAATGATCCATGGACAAAATGAAGCATTTAAATTTATTCATTAATCATTCATCTCCAGCTCATTGAAAATGCTAAACTTCCACAAAATTAAGATTGAATATTGAAAAGTGATTGAGGGAGACAGCTCTCAGAGAGTGGAGGAGAGTGGAGGAGTGCGGGGAGCGCTAACAAAAACAGGGTCTTTCAAGAGACAGTGGTCTTCACATGGGCATGGTCAAGGTGTCCAAGGTGTGCTAAGTGCTAGTTAAGGTCACAGGGTTTCACTAGTTGTAATTAGATCTTGAAATCTGGAGAAGCGTAGAATTTCTGTCAACACTGCCTGTAATTATTCTCTTTTCCAATTAATGGTGACATAGATTAATTATCTGATGAGGCAAAGCCAATTGCAATCATTCACCCAGCTAAAATTAGATCAGTCCTGACAGCAGCATGAAAGTCACCTGTTTCATTGTTATGGATTCGCTGCAAGTAAAGAGGGGGGATAGTGAAGCGTGCTAGGGTAAGTAAGTTGTCTGGTACAGGTGAATGTCCAATTACATTGCTATTTGAACTGAAGGCATCTACTCATTCGATCCTGGACTGACTTGTTTGTTCACCCCGGCATCTTCAGTGGTAGTAGAGTCATCTGTCAAGGATCGCAGGAACGCAGAGATGAGCTGAATTTCTGCTGACAACCCCTCCTGTTTGAATAACAGAATAAATGAAACAAGCTCATTAAGAAAATGTTTTTGAACATAGGCAATATACAAACTCCTCACTCTATCTGCATCCCAAACACAGCTGATGGTGAGTCTACATTTGTGAAAAGTAAAGTTACCATATTGTTCTTATTTTTGTGAAGAAGGAGAACAAGAGGCTCCTGGTGAACCATGTCCAGGTTCAGTGCTCTTCTGTTTTAAAAACCTCAGCATCCAGTTTTTCTATTAAACTGCCTGGCACTGTCAACCAGCTTGGGAATCTGAACCGGCCTAGTCATGCAGAAATTCTCTGACTAACAATTATATCAGAAACAGGATCTTGGATTACAGTCCCCTGGGACTGGGGCAGTGGGCGTCTGCTCCAATCATTACTGGCCATTCAACAAGGCTCTGCACTGCTCTCCGCTGTTAGCCATTGTCAATTATGCCATCCCTAGTGTAAACTCGCAGAACACAAAGCTGAACTGCCAGTTCTGGCAGGAGTGTAACAGGATGACAGCCCGCCGCCCTCCACTCCCACCACCACCCCCACCCACTCCCACTCGCCCACCCTAGGGTTCCCCGGCCTTCCTCCCCTCAAGCTACTTTTGAACAAACCATGCCATTTGGCTTCTGATTCAAGTACGCCTTAGCCGTGAAAGTGCGAACCTGACCTCTCTTTTGTTCTGCTTGTGGGGTTAAGTGGGCATGATGGATTAGTATAGGCCTTGTCGGGATTCAGCCTGGTTCAACTCCAGTCGCAAATGATATCAGTTCCATTGATTTCTTTATCTCTTTCTTACAAAGTGGCAATGATATTGATAATCTATGTATCATGTAATTGTGAATCTCTGATTAGTAATCACTTTCTGCATACTGTCAGTATGCATAATCCATTTGTTATGGATTATAAGATCACATTAAAGGGCTTAATATTTAGGTAATCATGCAGATTGTGTGTTTATGCCTGTTCATAAACTCATAAAGGTTGTTTTTTTTTTGTTTTTTTAAATCTTTTCTCATAAAGGTTGTCCTTTTTGGAGGATAGACGCTGAGCTGGACTGTTCACGAGGAGCCTGTTTAAAGTGAGGGTTGCCTGCTCTGATGGACCCTGTGCTGAGCTGTGACGGGTGACGGTGTGGTGCGCTTGAATACACCAGCTCTTTTGTCCTTCACACTCTGCAGCTCTCTGATAGCTCCTCCCCCTGTGCCCCACTCCTCCCTGCCTTGAGCTGTGATCTGCTGGGGCCTTTTGAGGCTGGGCCACTGAGACATGGCTGCTCCCTGTAATGTCTGGACCAGACCCATCAAAAAAACATGTCAGCAGTCAGAGGAGGAGGAACAGAGAAGGAAACCACTTAATAGTATTTTCACTCGGCACTCCCCTGGAAAACCTCTAATCAAATCTGGGCATATTTTGCCTCCAGCATATCTGATAAAGTTGAATTTTGGTGGATGACAAAAACAAAACAAGGATTTTCTTTTACACAAAAACAACAAATTGTAACTGACAAACATGGCTAGGGTTTTGAGATGACCTACTGTTGAGATAAAGAGGAAGTTAAAAAGGGTGGAAGTAGTAATGGCATGGTTGCATGCCACTTGGCTCTGCGGCAATGCTGGACAGGAGATTTCATAAAGATTCATCACTGTCCCTCTGTCCGCTTTGACCTCATCTCACATCACAGCACAGATTAGACACCGATTATCCTCTAATTGAAGATCCTTACTTCTCAACCTTGCAGAATATGCCGCTACTCTTCTGCAAGACGACAGAAAGTTATTCTGTTCACAAAGAAGAAGATATCTTCCATGGGGCGTAATGAACTCACTCTGAATTAGCCGTGAAGTCAAAAAACACCCTTGCTAAACAGAAAACAGGCTGAAATGTTAATGCGATGTGACCAAACACAGTTGTATAGAGTTATCGAGAGAGGCAGAACCAGCCTTAGACGCGGGGTCACTGCATAGGCACTGTAGCAGACACATCATCCATCACATCACGTCTGTGATCCGATGATGAGTGAATGTATATACTGTAATGTAACAGTGGCGTCTTTAACTCCACCATAGCAGTGAGGCACAAAGCCATGGTGGATGTTTGCCTGGCTGCCCTTGCTTGGCAAAGAAGACACAAGGCAACTGACTTGCCGGATGAGGCTCAAACAATGCCATGCATAACATGGAGTTACTGTAGTATGCAAAATAATACGCTTCCATTCGGTAGAATACCTAGACTGGGATAAAAGTTGAATAAAGGGATTTACCATTTAAATGAATAGTGACAGTTTGTGCAGTATCCCAGCCTGTTTTACATGTATATGTACAAATACCTGGGCTGTTTTTATTTTCTGGTCGGTCTCATGAGAAAGAGCCTGGCACCGGTCCAGTTCAGCCTGGCTGTAGAGGCTGCGTTGTTTGAAGTATTTCACCAAAGCTTTGTGCATCCTCTTCTGCAACAAAGAGAGCTAGGGGGAGAGAAGGCAGAGAAAAGGAATTGGTAAGGCAGGAGAGGAAATTAATGGCAGTGTTCAAGAAGAATGATGGAGGGGAATAGAGAAAGCAGTCAATAGCCCATTCTGCAGTACACGGGCCTGACAGGAATTTCACAGTCTCTTGGTTTCTCTGCCCACTCGTGTGCACTCATCAGAATCCAGTCACATCTGGCTGCCAGGATGGGGGGTTAATTTTCTCTAAATGCTTCAGCAGTTTTGTTCTAGCCGAGGCAAACTCTGTGACTGCAAAGCTGATGAGTAAAATATTTCTACTTCACCCAGTTTAACTTTATACCAATCCCCTCAAGACATATTTTACACATACACACAGAGTCATGAACCCCCCACTGAAACCAGAAATTATTCCTAGTCTCTTGGAAAGACATGCTGCTTGCTTTATTATTTTAACACAGTTTCAAGCAAAGAGGTTTAAATTCTGATAGATGCCATTGCTTTTCTTCCCCCTCCATCACTCTACTCTTCCTACAAAGCTTATCATTGCTTGGCAATGTGTTCCCCAGTGCATTGAAAACTAAAGCGAATTAGCTCAGTCATCAGCTCCTGAAGGAAAGACAATAACAAGAATGCTCTTTATGGTCTGCCCTGTTAAAACCCAAAAGCTGAAAACATCCACATAAACAAAGCAATGCTTAACACGTACAGTAGAATCAAGAGGATTTTTATAAAAAGGCACATGCTGGCAATCAGATGCTAATTAATCATGTTTTTTTTCATTTATAAATTAGAATTTTGCTTATTTGATTCATGTATTTATACTTGTTGCATTTTGATTAAGACATAATGCCTTAATGCTTTACTACATTCTCTCTTTTAAAACAAAAACTACTATATGTAATATTAGATAAACCAGCTAAGGTGTGTCTTGATTGGACAATTAATAAATAGGACATACTTCTTCCACTACAAACATACAAAGCCAGGAACTGTTCAATAAAATTATTAGTATATTAAAGCTGCAATCTGCAAAAAAAGTTTAAGTAATACATGTTATTATTGTGTTATTATATCCCATATATTACGATGGAGTATGACAAAACACTAAAAGTAGCACATTTGCATTTACACATCTATTAAGAATTGCTGCTGATGAATAAATATAGAATAAATAATACACTACCATCAGTGGTGGACAACGTGTTGAGATCCTAAAATATAAGTAGTAATACTGCAATACAGAAATAATAATACATTGAAAAGGTCACTAAGTAAAAGTATGTAGGTATTATTAACAAAAGATGATGCACTTATTCTCAGACAAATGACCCTGCAAGTGTTATACTGGTATATATTATAGTATTGGATTAGTTTTATTGATGCTTTAAAAGTAAGTAGCATTTTACATTTTATAAACTGTTGGGCATATTTATACAGTGCTACATGTACTTAGTTACATTCCATCACTGACTACCATTCAAGGTATGTGGTTGGTAACAATTCACTCAAGATAAAGTAACAAGCTTGACACTAGATGCTGCACCTCATTAGCTGTAATTTAACATGACAACTTGTGGAGGCTTAATAAATTCAGCTTTAAAGGTAGAATTAGAACATTTTAACACGTAAATATCAACTACGGGTTGTGTTGCGATGGCTTGGAAAAGGTTTCCATGTTTAGATGCTTTTTGTATAGTTTTGGATGAAAAAGCAAGGTGCAAGAAAATGTATTTATAATAATATGTTTTACCGTACCTCATGCCAGTTTATATTTAAGGTGTTATGTGCTGTACAGTTGTTGTCTTAAAAGCATAGTATGGGTTGTTTTTAACTTGTCACTTGAACTATATGTTAGGAATGCCTGCTGTCAAGATTATATTTCAAGGATACTTAAGAGATGGTTTTCATTGTGTCCCTCACTTGAATATAATGAAAGAAATGGCTCTCCAAACACACAAATGAATTTTGTAAGGCATCTCACACACATGCACTAATGTTCTGATCTCTCAAATGATCATGACAATGTTTAATGCATTTACCTTATTGCCTTCAGTTACAAACAAACCAATTAATGGTAATCTCATTGTGTAATATACGTACTAACTGGGACAAAACATTCAAACATTATAGGGATAATTATAAATTTAAAACAGGAAAGAAGAGTGCTTGAATGTTCCTGTAAATCTGATTAAATCTGATCTTCATTACAGAAACATTGTTGATTATAAGCTTGTTATAAAAACTAAATTCTGGCAAAAAAACACTAGCCGAGAGGCTGCTGTTATAGAAGTGTAGAGTTGAAACAAACAAAAATGGTGAAGGCTGAATCCAGAGTAAAAGAAAATCAGGCTTTGATCATGAGCGTGGAAAATCCTGTCCACAGGATTTTATTTTTGCATGCATTTTTCACTTGATAACATTCATGCAGTTAGATGAGGAATTGCTCAAGTAAAGGTATTAGCCATTTTTGGAACAAATAATATGAATTTTTCATTGCAGAAGCAGTGTGGCTTCTTCCTGGCATTATGCTTGTCATGTGTAATTCTATTCAAGTTAAATAGTGTCACAAACTATAAAGATTAAACAGTAAAATGCTGCAGAGTTGTCTCCCTCAACTAGTCAAGACCTCTGGTGCTATTTTAGCACTGAAGGCACATTCATTGTCTGATCATAACATGTGTTTGTTGCTGATCCCTAACCAATGGGTGTGTGTGTGTGTGTGTGTGTGTGTGTGTGTGTGTGTGTGTGTGTGTGTGTGTGTGTGTGTGTGAGCTGTGGTGAGCAGAAGCAAATTTGGAACACCCCGATAATAAAACGTTTCACCTCTGACCACCTTACAAAAACTATAATCAAGAAAATGTAGAAAGTATAGTATTTACATGTGCCATCAACCTCTCTTTACTCCCCTTGGTGGCAAAACTACATAGCTATCATTACATTATGTCACATCCATCATCCTCCTCCACTCAAGTTATCTCGTTTTAGATTCTCGTTATTATTAGATTGCTGCAGTCACCTCCTTAGTGGTTGGCAAACTAAAACCTTCTTAAAATGACTGCCCGTGCAAAGAAGGATAGCATGAAATAGAACATAAGATAACGGAGCAAAAATCCTAAGTCATAAAACATAATTAAAAAAGAGAGGGGGTGATAGTAAACATAACAAAGGGTTATATAAGACGTACCTGTGTGTAATAATGAAAAGATTTATGTGTATGGTTCTTCTTGCTCAATGCAGACACTGCCTCTTGTTTGGCCTCCATGAGGATCTTCTTAAGATCTTCGTAGTCGCTTGCCAGCTGTTTGTTCTCCTTCAGTGAAATTTGTAATGCTTCCTACACACACATGAAAACAAAAGGTTCAGGTAAAATGGTAAAGGTAAATAATATGTTTACAGTAGCTATGTAATAACCACCAAGACACAAGTAACTAACTGTAACTATTGTAATTGTGACATACCTACATTACATTGTGACTGGTGATGTGCTGATACAACCTTCTGTCTCGCAATCCTGATCAATTCAGAGTATCTATCAATACCGGATATCGATCCAATACTTTTCTTTTTCCCAAATTTAAACTAACTTACTTTAAACTTACTTACTTACTTGTATATATTTTACTGCTCAAAATTACGGATATGAGAAACTTGGATTTTTATAGTTACATTAACAAAGAAACCCTGTTTAATGTGGATCAGTCACGCCATGGCCAATACCCGTTGATGAGGTCAATATCGGCCCTGATACCGATCTGGTGTATCTGATTGGTGTATCTCTAACTGTCACCAATATACTAAAAAAGCACCTCTCACACCTTAATGTGAATTTTTACAATTAGAGCAATCAGCATTCGTGATTAGTATGATGATCATTTTACCAATATGTTTGTAATAGACCACAGCTACACTGGCAGAAGAACAACTGCAGAGGCAGCATCATGTACAGTACAGATGTACAAGGATTTTATATGGTGAAGGGAACCGGAGAGTCAATATACAGTAATGTGCATACTGTATAGTAACACCACACTGACCATTTAGGAGACACTGACCTGCTATGTGTACGTACAAAACAATACATGCTTCCTGTATTTGTGTTGTTAATTAAGGCAATATAAATAGCAGGGATACAACAATGGACACTTTTCTGGGAAATCAAGCATATCAATCACAGTGAGTACATCTCTCATGTCCTCTTTTCATTTGAACAATGTTCCCCAAGTACTGGATATGTGGCTGGTGAATATCTCAACTATACCTGCAGACATAATGAAGTGTGTCTCTGCAGTAAAACAGAACAGCACTAAAGTGATGAGTTTAACCCAGCAGAAAGAGGGGCTGTAAACATGACAAATGCCTGCTATTGATTTCAGGTTTAATTACTCCATGCAGCACTGACAAAGCCCATCTGATGCTGTTGTGAAGTGTAAATGGAACAAATTACACTTCATTGCCCATAAGAAACTGATAGCGTTGGCAGTTTGCATTGTTTACTTTGTGCTCGCCAAACGACAAGCCCTGATCAAATCAAAAATTAGGTTCCATGTACGAAAGACGGAATAGAGATGACCACAGATTCCACGGGACTAACCAGTCAACCTATTTCACCTTGATACTATACCCTGTATTTGTATCTTTAAAAATAACCATCGGCAGGTTGTCAGCAGTTTTAGAAGAAATCTCTTCTATAAGAAATATCTGAAAGAGTCTAACCATTCTGCTTCATGCACTGTCGTTTCTGAATGCACACTCTGCTTATTATGTTATGCTAATGCAGACATTATGTGTGCTTTATATTGGTCTCAATGATTAAAGTGACCAATTTCCTTCGAACTTCATACTCTCTCTGATCTTTTTATTTGGTGCGGAGTATTGTTGTTATATCATCTTATTTCGTCAAGTGAAAAGACTAAACCCTTTTTTGCATGGCTAACTTTTATCTGGCTAATGGGAGTTGTGTCTATGAGGAAGACTTCTAATTCTTAAATTGTCTCACACCAACAACTTCTTTAAAGTTGCTGCACTTGGATGCATGGCGGCTTAAGCTCCATTGCCTTTTCTTGTTTTGAACTAATGCATTCTTGATCACCGTTTAATGAAACTATATACCACATGGCGATTTCACATTAGATAAGCCATGTGAAACCCCCATCAGCAAAGAGGCTCTGGCTGGGACTGATAATCCTGCAGATGAAAACCTTAAAATAAATAGGGGTTTCTCTTACAAAGGAGTGTTGAAATACATGCCATTTTGTGCAGAGTGTACCCGTTTTTTTTTAAGAGCCTATTTCTGACATTGATGTAAAAAAAAGTCCAGATTATATGCTTATTTGATATTCTGAACTGTATGCTTAGATTTAAAATTGATATTGAAAATGTTGGCCTACAGGTAACAAAACAGGCGCAGCATCTCACCACGACATGCATCATCAAATTCGTCCAGACAAAAGACTATAACAACAGTGAGTTGTCATTTGTGGGAAAAGCACTTAAACAAGATTGACCATGGCTTGTAATTTTAATTGCACACAGCTCTTTTCTCTGCATCTTAAGGGAAGTATTGTGACAAGCAATGTGCTGACACTAATCCACAAACAAATAAACAATGAGATGTGTGTTTTTTTGTTTTGTTTTTACAGCTTGTCTCTGATTCCACAGTATTTAACACAAAAAAAAATCATGTATTTACAGAAAGTAATACTGAACAACATTTTGTTACCTTGGTGTCTTCCATTTCCTTTTTTCTCGCTGTAACATGAGCAGTGTGTGTCTGCATGGATCGCTGTGTTCGTAGTTGGCAGTTATTAATATCAGACTGTAAGGTGCTCATTATAAGAGCAGCTGATTTGTTTTTGAATTCCACCACATCAAAAACACTTCTGGAAGGAGAAATCAAACACATAAAAAAGATTATTACTGTTTTGAAAATTAGTTTTGAATATCATAAATATATGACTACTGGATCCATGGGGGAGCAGGTACTTATTTCAGACACAGGTTCTCAACCTTTTGAGTTGTCCCCGCCCCCCAGAATAATGAGGTTGGTGTTCGCGACCCCCCCAACCCCTCGACAACGAGAAAGAGAGCTGCAAACTGGTGTAAACAGCTGTTTCTACACGCCTCCCCCTGCTGATTTTGAGTGATTTTTGTGAATGCTCTGATTAATAAATGTAAACAAATAATGCTTTGCTTTAATGACAGTTTAGTTTAGTTTTAGCAGCTAGCACACAGCCTTGTCCAATGTGCTCCAGGCTCTGTGGATTTTTGATGCGTTTGTGACTTTTTCTCTCCCCCTGCCCCGCCTTCAAACCCCTTTCTGTGTTCCAGAACCTCCTGATTCATGAAGCTCTGAATAGAACACATGAAATGTACCAAACTCACACAGTAATGTAAAAATTTTCATTTTTTTCTCCGCAACCATTTGGTGACCCCAAGAAATTATTTCGTGACCCCCTTGGGGGTCCAGACCCCCAGGTTGAGAACCAATGATTTAAGAAATACTCATTTTGGAAAAAGGTTGAATATTATCACATATATAACCAGAATATACTAACATTCTTTAGAGAACAGGTTGATTATGAATTATATTGAGTAGTTCCTGTGTTTAACTAACTTACTGAAGTTCTGCTATGGCTTCTGGCATGCTTTCAACAATTTTTTCCATTTTATCTGAAGCAACCCGGTATTCTTCGCTCTTCTTTGTAAGGCAACTGATCCTGGCCAGGGTGTTGTCATATCTCTTTACAGTGGCAGTGTGTAAATCCTGTAAACAAATAGTTGCATTAATGTTGAAAAAAAAATCCCTAAGTGCTTAGCGCGAGAGATGAGTTTGTTCAACAAAAGAATGACATGATAAATAGCTGTGACTAGCTTTGTGCTCAATGAGCTTTACAGAGTAAACCTGACTTGGCAACTGTTCTTTGACTCAAGAATTGCTTTATGCAGCCCTTAACTTTTCTTTTCTTACCTGAGCAGCTTTCAGGTGGTCACATTTGAGTTTTTTCTCCTTCTCAAGGTTGACTAATGTGTTTCCGTGTTCATTCTGAATCTTTTCCAAATCTTCTGTCAATTTCTTGATTTTCTATACAAACAAAAGATCAGTCACACTTCTATAAATTGTTGCTTTCTTTTTTTTTTTACCTTGAATTATCTTTAAAATAAGTATTACGCTTCATCATTACCTCAATTTTTGTCTCCAATTCTTTAGTTGCTGTGGATTCATCTTCAAATTCTTTCTGAAGTTTTTGGTTAGTTAGCTCTGAGCTCCTTTGCTGTCGAAACAATTCTTCATTTTTATTTGCACTCTGACCCTGATGCAAAAGAAAAAACAAGACAGAATGTCATTATCCTCAAGTCTTAAAACATTTGCAGGGGGTAAAAACAGTAACAGGATATGTAACGAGTGTGGGAATGTATAAAAATATGCAATTGAATACAGCTGGGCATTTAAAACTATCTTTATGAAACGTAAAATGTTCCATTTTTATTGAGACTGTGCTTTGTGAAGCTTGACCTCTTCATACCTTTCATCATAGCTATACGCTAATACAATCAGAGTGTTCCACAGAAACCGAAAAAGTAAAATACAGTGATATATTTTGAAGCTTTCAATTTAAGTCTACTTTGTTTGCGTCACAATTTTGTCATTATATTGAAGCGCCTCATGAACTTACCTTCAATAGTTCCAGGGCAGTCATCTGACCTGTCAGATCTTTCCTCAGGGTTTCAATCTCTTTCTGTAGAGCATATATAGAGCCCTGAATAACACTGAAGGAAACATTTGGTATCTGACATTTCCCTTACAAACTGTGACCCATGCAGTATACATAGAATGTGTACATATGTTGTCACTGACCCTGGCCCTTTGTTCTTCCATGAAGGTGAGCTGTTCCTGCTCTTCCAGTTTAGTCTGGGTGACACTGTGCCTGGCTACAACTTGGGTCACTTCCTCCTCGGCCTTTTCCCACTGCTCGTCATTGTCAATGATTTTCTGGAGCATCTGCTTTCTCTCCTCATGCATCTGCTTCACTGCCTTCTTGCTAACAGAAATCACACAGAAAAGTAATGGTAGGTTGCCTACTACTGTGTATAGTAAAACCAAATATAGGATATTGTATGTTTCTCCACGGGTTTGGCTTTGATGCTGTACCTCTCAGACATTTTTATCTTGTAGTCTTCTACATTCTGTTCATACTCCATGTTTTCTTTACGAAGAGCTGCATAAGCATTACACTTTGAATGGAGCTGCTCTTGTACGCAGGAAACCTCTGCTTCCCCATGAAGTCTCTGTGGATAACATAACATACAGTGTGCCGCTGAATGGATGCACTTATCCAAAACACCTTACAGTGCCATGAATTCACACATTATTAGCATCCATAACTCCAGTCCAATCATAGTGTGACAGTTATGTGCCGTGCACTACACAATATACTATCAAGACACACATAAGTAGACAAAGCAGCACGAACATTATAAAGAAAAGTCCAGTTTTTGTGACATGATTTAAACATCATTGTGACAATACTTACAGTTTTCTCAATGTCTTCTTGCTGTGCAATCAGTTTCTCTTTTAATGTCTTATTCTGTCGCATTTCATCCTCAATTTGAAGTTTCAATTGCAAAATCTGTCATAAAAGGGGAAAAACATGAATTTGACTACTTTTGTAAACTGTTAAAAGCTACCTTTTTAAACATTTAAATGTAGACGGTATCAGTTACCCGGGCTTTTTCAGTTTCCTCGAGCTCAATCATTTCAGGGATACGTTGTGTTGTGGCCGCGCACCTTTCTTCTGTAAGAGCAACCGTCTTTTCAGCATCCTTTATTTCAGCAAATAGACCTTCCTCAAGCTTCTTCAACTGGTTTAATTCTTCCCTGAAGAGAAAACCAGTTTTGTCTTTTGTTATGAAGTTGGCGAATTAAAAGCAGTTTTTGAAATCCAGTGCTTATTTTGGGTTGGGAATCACACAATAGTTCATAATATAATGCTGTCACAATATGTAGCTCAGTTAAGCCATTGTATCACAACACAAGGGACTCATGATACTCGGAATAATGCAAGAGAATCATCTACAACACAGTATGAAAACTGTAAATGAATAGGAAAATATACCCTTAATGAAGTTATTTTTTACAAAACAGGAATTAAACCTATATTGATTTTTTTTTACTACAGAATGTTTAATACAGTTGATATGAAACGTGAACTGGTCTGGACTTTGTCAGCATCAAAGAACAAATTGAAAACGTTAACAGTAAAGGTCCCATGACATGGTGCTTTTTGGATGCTTTTATATAGGCCTTAGTGGTCCCCTAATACTGTATCTGAAGTCTCTTTTATATAGACCTTAGTGGTCCCCTAATACTGTATCTGAAGTCTCTTTTATATAGGCCTTCGTGGTCCCCTAATACTGTATCTGAAGTCTCTTTTATATAGACCTTAGTGGTCCCCTAATACTGTATCTGAAGTCTCTTTTATATAGACCTTAGTGGTCCCCTAATACTGTATCTGAAGTCTCTTTTAAATAGGCCTTCGTGGTCCCCTAATACTGTATCTGAAGTCTCTTTTATATAGACCTTAGTGGTCCCCTAATACTGTATCTGAAGTCTCTTTTATATAGGCCTTAGTGGTCCCCTAATACTGTATCTGAAGTCTCTTTTATATAGGCCTTAGTGGTCCCCTAATACTGTATCTGAAGTCTCTTTTATATAGACCTTAGTGGTCCCCTAATACTGTATCTGAATTCTCTTTTATATAGACCTTAGTGGTCCCCTAATACTGTATCTGAAGTCTCTTTCCCGAAATTCAGCCTTGGTTCAGAATTACAGCCACTAGAGCCAGTCCCACAATGAGCTTTCCTGAGTATGTGCCATTTCTGTGTCTGTAGCTATTGAGGAGGAGGGAGGGGGGGCAAGGTGGAGGGTGGGGGTGTGGCCTTGACCAACTGCCATGCTTCGCTTGTTTTCAAGCCATGATGTCTCTCTCTTTCTCATGGGTGGGCCAAATTCTCTGGGCGGGCAAAGCAGAGAAAGGGGAGGTAACCTTGCTCCTTATGAGCTCATAAGGAGCAAGATTCCAGATCGGCCCATCTGAGCTTTCATTTTCTCAAAGTCAGAGCAGGATACCCAGAGCTCGGTTTACACCTATCGCCATTTCTAGCCACTGGGGGGACCATAGGCAGGCTGGGGGAACTCATATTAATGTTCATTATTATAATGCTCATATTAAAATCATGCTGAACCCATTCTTTTTTTGCATATCAGGACACCTGTATTCAAATAATGTTTCAAAGTTTGTTGAATCAATGGTTAGGTCCGACATAGTGAGACTTGTTATCTGGTAATGCATCATCAAGCAGAAATATTGTTACTATGGTTAAGTGCAGTTAAGGACAGAAGCCACAACTATCCCACCAATTCAAAGTAAAAGTCACCAATGATACTGAGTGTATATTAATGATTCAATCTTTTTTTTTATGGAAGATTTCTCCTGTCTCAGTTGTCTTACACCTGTTTGTTTTCACTGCAGTTAGGATAGATACTCACAATCTGTTAGCCAACAGAGTCTTCGCCGCCAACAGTGCATAATCCAGTGATATCTTTTCATTTTTGGTCTCCAGCTCCATCTTTATAAACTCATTCCGAACCAGTATGAAATCACTTTTTGTTTTTGAGTATACTTCATCAGCCTAAAAAAGAAGGGGGGAATCATGGGCTTATTAGTTTCCACAGATATTGTTTTTGAAGACTTTCATAAAGGTACTGATATCAAAGACAATACATTATCCCATTATCTAATCATACCCTGTCGAAACTTAATATTCTAAATCCTATACCTATAGTAAGCCACTGCCACAAGTCAACAGTGAGGCTATGCACTAGAAGGGTTTTTACATTTTTTCTTAGTTTTGGCAAATCTTAGAAAATACAGAAAACTAGCCTAGCTATTAACCTTGGGCTTAGCCTGGTTTTAAAGATTAAAAGTTGAATATCAGAGCCCAGGATTACCATCTTCAGAACACTCAGAGCCAATTACTTGTTGAAATGTAATTAAAAAATAAACATGTCATTTGTTCTAAATGAGTCAGTCTGGTATTTCATTCAGCAACCATAAAGATGCAATGGTTTAGATTCCAAGTTGACCTCGCTGTATCTTCCTCATCACTCCTCTCTCTATTAGTACACTTTCATGGCATATTTGATTGTGGGCATTAAACTCAAAGTACAGATGAGGCTGGATTTGGTCATCATCGATGTTGCTGCATCCTGACTTGAACAAATGAAATTAACAAGGAGAAAAGCTTAATTAAAATCAGGGAATTATCAAAGTTATTAGGATTCATCATCTGGGGACCATGAATGTCTGTACCAAATTTCATGGTAATCCAGTCAATTGTTAAAATTAAACGATTTTACTCGATCAATGTGTTGGATGGACCAATAGACCAACAAACATTGCAATCCCTAGTGCCATGCCACTTGTGGATTAATAATAGAGTTAAAAAAAGAGCGAGTGGTTGAGTGAGATAGAGCCTTATTACTTTATTTGGTGCTTATTTTATTGTGGTTATTTGCTAATGTATAAAATGCACCAGAATGTGGTTAAGCACGTATCTGTACGGGACTACCACCAAAGACAGAGCTGTTAATTAACCATAGCTCTGGCAAACACAAGTGTCCAGCCTTTCTGGGTTTGAAAATATAAACACATAAATTGTTTTTAAAAACAAGAATAAATCAAATTAGAGGTTACCTCAGCTTGTGCAGTGTTGATTTGATTTATGATGGCTCTCTGGAGGGCCAGGTTTTCGTTAACAATGGGAATTTGTTTTTTGGCAAAGTTAATGTCCTCATGTAAGGTCTGGTTCAACACTTCAGTGTGTGAAAGTTTCTCCTGGGCTTGGTCAAGTTTCTCTCGTTCCAGTTTGAGCTGCCACTTTAGTTCAGTAATGTCTCTAATGCAAGCTTCGTGCTCTAGAAAAAAAAATGCAATAGTCAAAAATGAATTAGTTTATTCATTGTAAAAGAACAACAGCACAATATGTTTATGAGGAGACGATAACACACTTCTAAGTCACTGACCTTTTTGGACTACAAAAGAGTGCTCTTGTTGCTTCCACAGTGAAATACTGTCAACTTTGTTCTCCAAAAATCTCTTTCTTCTCTTCTCTTTGTGGAGAGCTTCCTCTGCATACTGCCGGTCAGCCTCTAGCCGCTCAATCAGATACAAAACCTCTCCAAGGACTTCATTTATTTTCTTCAATAGTGGCGATAAAGGACAACTTTCTAGAGGATGACAAACTTTACAAGATTGGTACATTGTATTGTACTGCATCATCATTTTCTACTAAATATGCAAAATCCTAAACAAGTAAACTAATGTTTGCAAAGCTATGTTAACATAATATGACTGACTACAAAGTGCAGATAAACATAAAGTTGATCCAGGGTATTGTATAACCAGGGTGGTTACTTGATGGTATCTAATCAATTATTATGTCGACAAAAGATGTGAACCAGTAACTGGGACTGGTAGGAATGATTGTCTCCATGACTCGCCACTACTGAAAAGAATTAAACATCTTAACCAACCTAGAGCTTCTCCAAGTAAGTGCACACTACACACTTATGTGTTGCTCTTTTATTTTCAGCATTAGGGGCAGTGTTTGCTTTTCTACTGCATAACAAAAATGAAGACAAAATATTACAGAAATTACTTTTTGCTATTTAAAAAGAAAAAAGGGCTCACCGCTTGCACTAATTGCGATGCCTTCGACGAACAACTCCGTAGACGTCACTGATTCAGTATCTGAGTCTCTGGGCTGATATCTGTTAAAAAGGAGTTAAACTCATGTCGTGTTTTTACGTCCAACTGAATATAACAAAAATAAATAATGAATGAAAACAACAGAGGACCTCACCTTAAAGTTTTACTGTATTGGTGCTTGTCCTGATTGATCAGTGGCTGATATTTTCCAGGCTGGTACAAGACAAAAATAGATGTTTACTCATATCTGATATTTGTATTACAATCTCTCACAGGTCCGATCATATCTGACATCAGTTTACCTGTTGACACCAATTTTCCACTGTCATCTTCAGCTCTTGGATATGGTCAATGGCATTGTTGACACATGGCGAGGGACTGTTGAGCAATGCACAAGTGCGACGTCTACCAGAGGAGCAGACCGCTTGAAGATCTGCTTGATCTTGAGAAACACAAAATATTAAGATCTTTAGTTTATCACGAACAATTGCTTTCAGAGAAGCAATGAAAAGCCAACCCTAGCTACAGATGTCCTTTACGGAATGGCACAAAGCCCTCAAAACTATTTTATAATTACCACACTGAGGAACCATCTCTCAATGAAAAAGAAATCTGAAGACAACAGACTTTTGTTGGAACAAATGCTCACCCTACTTCAGTAACTTTATTTTGAAAAGTAATTATAAAAATGTATTTGGCTGTGAATAAACTCTGCAATACATTGGAAGCATCAGTGAGAGAGCAGAGACAACTAATTTGAACAAGACATACCCAAGGGCACAATTCTTGGTGGTGAAAGGACGCCATCTGGCTGACAAAATGGGTAAGAAACAGTGCAGGTGGCAATACTTCACATGAAATAATACTGACTTAGTCTTTTGTCTATATTATAGTACAAAGACATGTCAGTAACCTTTGGGCAAATTAAAAATGTGGAGATTGTTGTTCCACCAAAACAAGTTCCTTACCGAGGCTATTTTGCAGCAGCACCGTTGCTCCGTCCGGCGCTTAGCGCCGGCCAAGACGATTGTGATTGGTTTAAAGAAATGCCAATAAACCAGAGCACGTTTTTCTCCCATCCCGGAATGCTGTATGGACTAGCCAGACCCTCCTCCACAGCGCTGTGGAGGAAGGTCTGGCAATGTGAGACTAAGATGGAGGTAATGTTTTTTTCACTGCAGGGCCCAGAAGAGAGAGGGGGAGAGAGATGTTCATAATAAGTAATACCTTTAATTAATTTAATTTATTACATTTTCCAGTTTTTTATTTTGAGGGC
This sequence comes from Sander vitreus, assembly GCF_031162955.1. NCBI lineage: Eukaryota > Metazoa > Chordata > Actinopteri > Perciformes > Percidae > Sander > Sander vitreus. The sequence goes on from NC_135866.1 coordinate 14,085,134, forward strand.
CAACTTGTTGCTGTCATTGTCTAGATGTATAGGATAAAAATGGATGGATTGTTTTTCTCTGTGCTCAAACTGCTCCTATCACCTGTGGGTATGTGCTCAACTTTGCAGGGTAAGTACCCGGCCCTGGATAAGGTGTCCGCCCACAAATTCAGCTGAACATGAATGTATGCCACGGAAAGGAGGACCAAGCATATGCTCACCCACAAGAGCATCTTCAATTGTCACAAGTGGTGGTATGACATGCACCACCAGGTGATCATGCACTTGTCCTGCCAGCAGTGCCATCGTGGTGACATTTGGTGTTGCCTATAACCTTTTTAAGGACAGCATCACATGTTTGGGTAGGCTCCTTCATAACAGTTAGACAGGTAAATGACCACCTTGCAGAGATACAACCCAAAATGTCAAATACCTGTAGACAAACTAGAACTCGAATCAGTAAGAAATATGTCACTGTACGTGAGACTATTGAACCTTTCCCAACTGAGATAACAGTTATCCTGCCATGATGATCCAATAATTAGAACAATGGCTAGTGAGTGAGCTTACTCAGACCAATAGCCTACAAGAACAGTCAAGGAAAAAATGTGGGGACACCAGAAATGAAGGCCATCTGTTGCTGAGCAGTTTAGATGAATAATACACAGTGAAAGAACAAAGTGGGGTAGGAAGGTGGTGAAGGAATATGTCACCAGTGGGCTGAATAAGCTCTAAATCATACTGGCAGGGTGTATTATAGCCACAGAGCAGGCCCATGTGAGTCTGAGGACCAGTTCACCTAGTTACAGTACACCTGTCATTTCACTAATGACATTAGCTGTTTAAATGTAATTATCATAACAAATTATGCACCACCCTAATATAATTTCTGTAGTGCAGTCCAGTCAGTACTCTCTACAGGCTGGACTTTGTGTGGACAGTTTACTCACTGTACTGGGACAGGTTTGATCTCCAGATGAACTTCATATCCGTAGACAGCTCAATAAATACTACATTAAGATGTCGTAAAAACGACTGTGAAAATACATTTTGTAGAATGTGACCACTACCGGTTAGTTTCTGTCATCCATATTCGTTTGTAGTTATTTTCCTACATTGACAGTGTCCATATGTTGTAATACAGTATTTCCATCAGATTTTATGTCTATTTAGACCTACAAAAAAAAGAAGTTGGTCAAAGCGAACTGGTAACACTTTATAATAACTATCATTAATAAAGTAACTAAAACTAAATTGATAGTTAATTCAACTAAAGTTATGAAATAATAATTAATAATGTTTACTTATTATTAGTAACGCTACAATTTATGTTAGTTTAACAGTTTATTGTTGCACACATAACATTTTATATATGATATTAAAGTATCACGTGTTAATGATTACCAAATTATTTTTAAACCTTTTGTAAACCGTCAATAAACATTGCCATTGTTTGGATGGCTATTATGAAGTTGCAACTGACGATTATAATACCTTGCTAATGGTTAATAAATACTTTGTAAAGCATCTATAAACATTATTTATATAGCTATTATCAGTGCAGAAATATTCAAATAATCACCTCTTTTTTGATCCCCAATGGGGCCAATTTAATGTTACTTGATGCTTTATAAACCACTTATCCATGCAAATAATGTTTACATAACAGTTTTTAACCACTGACAATGTATTAACTAGCTAGCTAGCTATCTATCGAAATGTATGAACTAATTATTCATTACACTAAATGAATGATACAATAACATATATATATTTAACATTCATTCCATTCCATTGTTTGTTAACAGAAAAATAAAATAACTAGCTATTAACTATCAATTTACCATTTATTAATGAGGGTTATAATAAAGTCGACTTGTTTACCGTTTACACAATTAAATCTTCTCACCTTGCTGACTAGGTCGTCCTTCCCTTGATGGGAATCTAAGCGGTTCAACGTCTGGCATCGCTGAAACTTGTCCGATGGGGAAAAATCACCAGTTTAAACTCCACCGTCGTGTGGAAACGTAGAGCCGATGACATTCAACATTAACCTGGACATTTTGGGGAGAAATGCAATTGTTAATTATGGGTTTTATGTACACATTTAGATGATACAGCTAAGTATAATATTTGCTGTTAGTTAATCTTTCGGACAAAGTTAACGTTGGCTAAAGTTGCAACTGATACCTTCACTCATCATCTCGCTCTCTTAGCTAACGTTAAATTGACGGTTAATTAACTTAGCTAATGACATATTAATGAGCAGGGGGGGGTTGTTGTCATGGCAGAAAGTGAAAGCGAAAAATGGAAGGCTATCAACTTACTGGTATTAATACACCTTTGACTGCCAGCTATCTAGCTAGCTATCTTGAAGTTTGTTATTGTTCTTCTGAGTGACAACGCTGCAGCTGACCTGTAAAAAAAAGTTGACTTTTATTAAAGTTTTCTCCAAATGAATCAACTGAAGTTGCAACTTACTGTCAATCTTCTGCTCAGTGTTGCTTAGCAACAAGGGGCTGTGCTTGGAGAGGGTAAGTTGCGTTCAAGAGCAGCAATGAAGGTGAGTGCTTTTGTTTAGTAGCACCAGAGACTGTTTAGAAGTATTGGTAGCAGTGGCACAAGTGGTGTTTCCTACTCGTTTCATGTTAATAGTAATAGGCACATTTTGTTGAGGAATAGAAACATAGAATCATAGAGAGGGTAGTAAATGAAAAAGTATTTATTTTATTTTAGGCAATGATGATGTGTAGCCTATAGAACTGTAGGCCTATGTGTAAACACATGCATAGCCTTACTAGGCCACAATTATAATGATAACATGCTACAATAGCTATGTACTACTCTTACAGTAAGGTATGATATGTTTATCTTGATTATCATGGGCTAAAAATCCAAACTTGAAATTCAAATTACGTGTTATTTAATTTGTCTTGGACACTTTTGTAGTAGGCTACAAGTCTTTTCAGACCTAGGCTAAAGTTGCATACACATTGGTTTGTAATTAGATCTTTGAACGTTTCTTTATAAAACGTTGCACAGTTAAAAACTCATATAGGCTATATAAATCATATAAAAACAATACAACCCTTAAATGAATAATCTTCCTTTTTTTATTTGGGTGTAAAACCTCTGCAGACTAATGGTTATTTTTTTCATTTATTTATTATTAGTAGCGTGTTATGTGTGTTGGGGTCACAACTAAAAAAATATGGGCTGTAGCCTATTGTATTGAGTAGGTTACAATCCAAATTGGAAATGACAATACATTAGTGAGCCTGTGTCTATCTTAAAGAAAGATCTTTAAATAAGATTGGTCTTTAATGTAATTATTTTAATTGAATAGACTACTGTTTTCATTCACAAGAGAAAGAAAGAAAGAAAACACATCTCGATGACGCCATCTTCCCAGAGCGACAACATTCTTGCAGCTAATGAACGCCTCTTTGAATCCACCTGTGAAAATGTAAAAGTAAATCTGCTTATTTTCTCTATGTGTCCCCCTTTTTTTGTATCAAACCGATCAAACCATAACATTTTGCAGCCGAAGTCGATACTGACGCAAGTTAAGAGATTCCGCATTACGTCATCGCAAAGGCCACATACTGGAGGCAAGCGCTGCCTCTATTCTCCTCAGCCAGTACGCTACCCGAAAATTTCCACGACACAAGCTTTGCAGGAGAGCGGCACAAGATCGGCCGCTTCGTGCAGTGATGCAGCACCCTACACCAAAGAAACCCTGATCGCACTGCAGGACACGACCGTCTCTCTGATTCCTGGACGGAAAATAGTGATGTAGCCTCGAAATAAATGGTGGTAAGTCTTGGTCAAGTGCTCTGCTGCAGTTGCTAGAGGCTGGCAAAGCAGCAGAGGAGCCACCTTAACCTACTTTGTCATTCTGGGTGAAATTAGTTTCCCCGATCAAGTTTCAGCGATAAAAACGGGAACGTGCATGATAAAAACATTAGAAACGGAGTCGTGAAGATATTTCTCCAACAACGAGACCTTTGTGTCGCGTACAAACAGGTGTCTCTGGCGTGACAGGTGATGTCTGAGCTGTAGACTATACCACAATGTTCCTGTTGCTTTTCTCGCTGCCCTTTTACCTTTAATTGCTGTGGTGGAATTAAGATGTTTTTCTTAATGTTATTGTCCAGAGGGCAACGTGACACTGTCTATGCCCAGGAGTAGGCTACATCTCTTTTCAAGCTTGTGACTGAAATGCAAATCTTCTGTGTTGTCCATAACCTCACACATTCGCACAGGCGGACTGTACTGTATTTCCATTCATTCCAGTGATTGTACTATTTTTGATACTTTAAAGAATTTACTCTTTTTAGTTAAGTGCAAAGAACTCAAAAACAGTGTTGTAAACAAAATCACAGCACCACCAGCAAACCATAAATCTGTAGCTGCACTCTCATTTAACATAGGGGTCCTAAAGTTTTGGCTTTTTGCAGCTGAAACCATGGTGATCATCAGTAGGCGACAGAGAGCAGAGAGCCCTGCAGCAGACATCACTGGCTGGTACCAGACCGGAGGAAAAAACTGTTTCACTACCTAAACAGCATGTAGGCCTACTACAACACTAGAGCACAACATCTCTGGCTGTGCTGAGCTCCAACTGATTAACCTTAAGTCAATGGCACAGCTTTTTTATTCCTCTAGTCAAGGGATGGGATTCGGATGCCAGTGCAGTTTATAGTATCATGATGTAAAAATAACTCTGGCCAATCACTGGTAACAGCTGCGATGTACTGTACCGAGCCAACCAAAACACAGATTGTTCAAGTAAGTGCTTGTGTTTGGTAATGTTGCATGACAGTCTGTTCATCAAAGAGGATATAAATTAACAGCACTGTCCACTATGTTTTATTGAGCTGCTACAGAAATAGACTCATAATGTAAATAACTGACTACTAAGGCATTTTTGCAGTTGAATATTCGTCTGACAGAAGTCCGTGCAGCATTGAAAGATAGAATGTTTCATTACTGTGAGGCCCTTGGTGTGGTTTTGGCAGTGCTTAGTCCTACCAGTCATTCTGCAACGGTAACAGTAAACAATGAGTTGCTCTTTTAAGGGCAGTTATGTTCTATTGCTGCTAGTGTGACAGTGCCACAGAGAAAGAGTAATGTTTGCTGTGCACATGCCAAGAATGAGGTTTGGGGTCTGCAACTGGAGAGCCAGTAAAGCTGTACAAGAATGTGGAGCCTTCTCATTTGTAGTTAAAGATAGAGTCAGCACAGGCTGTATCCTAGCTGACGGTTTCTAATTTCAGATATTTTCAGTCGTCCATTTGGATTGCTTTTGTTGTAATGTTTCCTTGTTAGAAGGAAGTTTGTGTTGTGTACCATTATTTCCAAAAGGAGGACTTAGCTTTGTAATAACTCAGCTCAGTCAAGGAAAAGGAATACAACCATGGTGATTTATGAAAGGTATGTTGATAATCTTGCTTCCCCTCGCCATTGTACACTTTGTATTGGATGTGCAGGTTTAATATCTGCTCTTGCAACAGATTGTTGATCAGTCTCAGTTATTTCCGAGACTGAAAACACACTACAGAAGATTACATGTATCTGGCACTCAGAATGTGTTTGCTTGTGATGTGAAAAAGGATATCAATGTTAATCTATAAAATAGTGTATATTCGTGCACTTTTACATTTACTTACTGTGTAAGTGATGAATGGGCTTGCATATCCATTACTTTCAACATGACATTGGACTCCATGCTGCAGGTGCTGGCCTGACATTGCTGTGTGCATACATCTAAATGGCTATTTACTGTTGTCATTGCCACTGAAGAAACATTTTGTTATTTGTGTTATTACAGGGTTGTTATTTCTAACATCTCTTTATAATATAAATCCAAAAATGTAGATGTTTTCTATTGTAGCTTGCACTGCTTTGCTATGAGGTGATATTGTGAAATACTGCACTTGATTCTGTAATTCCAGGTTAATTTATTAGCTCCCTCTTAAACTGGGGTTCACAGATTCCTAGAGCTCCATAATTGACTGCCTATACTAACTAGAAAGCGAGGGTAAAGGAAGCTGTTTCTAATTTCCACACCATGGGTCTTTGCAGCATAACATTTGGGTGTACCCCAAATATTTTTGAGCAACTCGCCCAAGAAGTGCCAGTGTGCTCTCAACTATCATCCCAACTGAGCATTTTCTCAGAAAAGATATTTATAGTAAAAAAACTTTTCTCTACAAACTTTGCTTGCCTGCAGTGGGAGGTGTAGTGTGTATGTGTGTGTGTGTGTGTGTGTGTGTGTGGGGGCTAACTTGTTCTATGTTTTTACAAACGGAGCGGCTGGGATCTTTGCTGCCATGGCAACAAACCACATGGTGTATTAAATTGCCTCGGACAGTGTGCACTGAGGCATGGTGTGAGCATTCTCTCTGCTGCTCTGCTCCTTTGAAAGTCTTGTCCTTGTCTTACTTAAGTTTTTCTGTGCACCCCCCCCCCCCCCCATCCTCCCCCTCACATTTCTGATAAGCAGTGTAGTGTGCTACATTCAATTTGCAAATGTACTTAAAAATACACTGAAAAATTGAGGTCAGTGTGTATTTATCAGGGGCGCGTTAAGCTGCTATGGGGCCCTGGGATAAAATGAGATGTGGGCCCCTGTTGTCCCCCCTCCATTAGTATTTAATAATTTGTTTTTGGTCATTTAATTAAGCATAAAAATGCAAGCACAATATATTATGAAATAATAAAGACCTTAATATGTCATGCTAGATATAAACTGAGGACCCCTGTATGAGACAGACTCATTGCTACTAGAACATTATGTAAGGGTGAATGATTTTGTATTCCTAGGGGAGAGGTTTAAATATGTAAACAGTAATGTATATTTAGAGTGAAATGACACAATGTAGCTGTGAGTTGCATCATGTCAAATGGACATAATGTTATTATAGTTACTATGTTAATCAAGTTGTGAGTAGTCTGACTATCCGGATATACAGTGAAGGCATAATAGCCTGACAGGCATTCTCCTCCACTTCCACTATTTCCGCTATCTATTTTGCAAAGGCACTGTCGCTGCATCAGGGGCGTAGCACCACCCAAGATGATTGTCATTAATTTAAAGAAATACAAATAACCCAGAGCATTTTTCCCCCTATCCCAGAATGATAACTCGTGCAGCCAGACCATACTCCAGTGCTGTGTGCAATGCGAGACTAAGTTGTGAGTGATGCGTTATACACAGTAGTTTAACAAATGCTTTGTGATCAATTACAGTTACATTTAGCAGTTTATTTATACAGAATACAACTGAAAGCAATAGGAAAATCATATTCAGTGATTGAACTATGCCTTAGTTGGAACTGTTTCTGGGTACACAGGCTCTGACATTACTTTCTCTCCTCTTGATCAGAATGATTGAAGACTCCGGGTGGAGTGGTGACAACATGGCAGATAGAAGGCAACTGTTTGTTGAAATGAGTAAGTGCTCAGGGCCACAGCTCGGCGTGATCTACGCCGGACTGTTTTACTCACTGATCATAAAAATGGCAAATTCTTCTCTGTATCTTTCTTGTAAAGCAAATATGAAGATCAAGTGTCTCCACTTGTGTCAATCAGATTTATTTTAAAAACTGACGGACACGCATCCAGTATGACCTCATGCTCTCTCACTATTTACACAGTGTGGAGGCACACTCCTGTGGAGACCCACAATATATATATATCATCAGAATTATTGTTCATTGTAACTCATTTATATTTTACTCCAGTATTTAAAAATATCTTTTTGCCAGTCTGTTGTTTTTTCACATCGCCAACGGCTATTTCATTTAATAATTCCTTAAACTGTGTCCCAGTTCCAAACTACATACTAATTCAAAGCAGGTTTTGAGTACATTTTGTGTTCACACTAGAAAAATGGCAAAAATAAGTATGAAAGTCAGTATGCATATTAGTGAGTGTGCTGTTAATAGACACATTTTGCATTGCACAAAGTGAGAAAACATTATAAACAGAAAATGAATTAAATAAAATAAAAATAAATAATGACCTACTATAAATTCAGTCTTTTTGTAAAAAGAAGCAGGATGAAAAAACATTTCATAATATACAGATGAGTTTGAAAGATTTATATTTATATAGTTATTTATATAACAATATTATAAACTATATATTTTGTCTGTATTTATTTATGTGATTACTTATTTCATAATGTAATTTATTTAGTTGGCATTGAATACTTTGAGCCTCCATACTCATTATCTATGAATTAGCATTGACATTTCCGTTGATATTTAACGAGAAGTAATTCTTCCTCAGGGGCTCAAGATTTGGACTCCATACGATTATCGACATACAGAACAGCCTGCAAACTTAGATTTGTTCAGAAGAAATGTAATTGTGAGTACGATGCAGTTACTTTTAACCACATCACTTTGCTCCTAATCCTTTCCATCAGAATGTTTATATTCAGTTTTCCTGTTTCCAGTGCATTTGGTTGACATTTGGAACATCATCGAGGCTTTCCGAGAGAACGGCATCAACACCATGGACCTCAACGCCGAGCTCTCTGTGGCTCGTTTAGAAGTGGTACTGTCCACCATTTTTTACCAGCTAAACAAGCGCATGCCCACCACCCACCAGATCAACGTGGATCAGTCCATCAGCCTGCTGCTCAACTTCCTGCTGGCGTCCTATGACCCGTGAGTAACACGTCACGTGACAGTTGGTGGCTAGTGGGGTACTTTCTCGTCTGAGGTTTTGACGTGAGCTAATGTAGTGTGAAATGGGTCTGCGAAAGTAGACTGAAAATACAGACTACAGATTTGCCTTCATAATTTCATAACATGCTCATCTAGAGTGTACTTTTTTTTTAAAACTGTTTATTGTAGTCATTGACAGCTCCTTTTTAAGGAATCTATGACAATACAGTATCTACTGTTTAGGAAATACAGGACCATAATGTAAAATGTATTTGCTCCTTTTTAGGGAGGGCCATGGCAAGATATCTGTCTTTGTTGTGAAGATGGCCATAGCAACCATCTGTGGAGGGAAAATCCTGGATAAATTAAGATGTAAGCAACACAACAAATGCTTATTTTACTTTCTCATTGTGAAAAATGAAATGAAAATCACCCATTTTACCTTTAATAAATCAGCTAATTTTCTTCATACAGTTTCTGGTCTAATTAATATACTGCTTTGGAATTTCTAATACAAACTTCTATTAGTGTCTATACTACTATATCTCTGTCTGCTTAGCCTTTTGCTCCTAAAGGAAGAAGCAGTACTGGTCTAGCTCTTCATGGCTGGGAAAAGTCATTATTCATTATCTGAAGGATAGGGTTTTTTAATGTAATTTACAAAATCCATGGGAGCAGTAGCAATGGCTCGTGAAAGGAAAAAAAGGAGGGCTTTGTTGCTGGTGTATTATAACAATTAATTGGAATAACTGTTTTGCTTTGATTTGTTTTCACAAATAAGTGGGATAATTGTATTGTGTAATGCTGTAATAAGCCGACTGTGGTGGCAGCTGACAATTAGTTTGATTTTGATAATGTCTCCCTGCTTTGTTCCCAGATATTTTTTCACAGATATCAGATTCTGCGGGAATAATGGTGCACTCGCAGTTCGACCAATTTCTGAGGGAGGTTCTCAAATTACCCATGGCGGTTTTTGAGGGACCTTCTTTTGGTTACACTGAACAAGCTGCAAGAACGTGCTTTACACAGCAGGTAAGGGTTCATTAACCACAGAGTGTATTGTGATTGTTTTAACATTGACGGTGTGGAAGATTTTTCCTGTTGAATCATTTCACTCTCCTCTGCACCCAACGTCAACAGAAAAAGGTCTCCCTCAATACATTCCTCGATACGTTGATGTCAGACCCATCCCCTCAGTGTCTGGTGTGGTTACCGCTCATGCATCGGCTCGCCAACGTGGAGAACGGTAAGACACCACATAGAATATTTATAAATGGGGAAGCTAGCGGGACTGGGAGGATGTAAAGTTCAGTTTTGCATTATAATCTTGAGTCACCACACACAATCAGTCAAGCAAACAGACACACACACACACACACCTCCAATGAAGATGACCATTGGGACCTTACACCCTGTGCATGAGTGTGATGCACTCATCTTCACAAGCCACCTGCATGTAAGCAGAAGAAAACCAGTCACATGCTTATACACACACATATATATATATATATATATATATATATATATATATATATATATATACACACACACAGCATGCTAACGTCGTACTGGTTTGTGTGTATGCGGTTAAAATGAAATGAATGTTATCACCTGAACAGACTCAATAGGACATCTGTCCTTAAATGAATGAACATGAGTCCTCTTCTTGCAAAATATCTGGGTTTACAATCACATCTGTTTGTGTTCATGTGTTTGTCCATCTGTGTGTCTGACCCCTCCTCTCCTGCCTCCAGTCTTTCACCCGGTCGAGTGCTCCTACTGCCATACTGAGAGTATGATGGGCTTCCGCTACCGCTGCCAGCAATGTCATAATTACCAGCTCTGTCAGGACTGCTTCTGGAGGGGGCATGCCAGCGGTTCCCATAGCAACCAGCACCAAATGAAGGAGTATACGTCATGGGTAAGGGAAGGAGAAGGGGAGGAGGAGAGGGGCGGGCTCAGGGAGGTGTGTCTATCATCCAGTGCACATCATGGTCATTGTGGCAATTTTCGTTATGCTTCACCACAATGTGAGGATGGTGAATGTTGGATGCAGGTGACAGTATCGCTGTAACGTGCCATGTGTTTTGAAAAGAATTTAGTTTCCTCATGTCCTCAGAATTTGCATCTCACTTCTCCCAGAAATCTCCTGCTAAGAAGTTATCCCATGCCTTCAGTAAGTCCCTGAGCTGTGCATCCAGCAGAGAGCCTCTTCACCCCATGTTTCCCGAAATGCCAGACAAACCTCTCAACCTAGCTCATATTGTGTAAGTTCATCTTCTTTCTTTTCTCCGACTTCTATCTCAGATTTTATCCCCTCAGCTGATAATTATCTTGTAGCTGGCTCGGAGTCTGAAGTGATTCCAGTCAATCTCTGATCAATGGGGCTTAATTATAGCCTTGGGAATGATTGTGATCTGCAACACTGCTGCTACCTTTTCCTTGACTTGACTGATGTTTGTGTTGTGTTATAAATAATGAAACAACAGCCTACACAAGCACTTACTCTGTGGCAACCTGGGGCTGTTTATTAACGGCCGGTATACAGGGACATCCAGTAAGGGCTACTTCTGGAAAAAAAATCACCCACCTACTGGCATTATCTGTGTTTATTTTTTTACCTTCAAATTGAACGTAGTTGCAGTAGTTTATGACCCTTAAACAGCCCAATAGATTCAGATTTTTGAAGTTTTGTAGAACAAATACTGGATTTTTGAAGCCAATACCCATATCAGTTAAAAAATCTGATAATGATACATATTGGTAGATATACTTTTTCACATTAACACATAAAAATACAATTTCTTTCGACATGAAATAATTGTGTTCAAGATATAGATATTCCAGATAAGATATTCTGTGTTTCGTTTTACTTATTGGCTGACATTTTTGAAAGATTCATGGTCATTTTCAAAATGACTGGAATTTTTACTTTTAGTGTAGTGATTGCACTTCTGGGGCTGATTGTAATACATTATTTTCATTCCTTTTCTTGTTCTGTACTTTCTTCAGAGATACATGGTGAGTTTGCTTTGATTATTTAACACATCCCAAAATGTGTCATTTTTGTGACTGTAGATTTGAATCCTTTGTTTTGTGTTTATCATAGGCTACAATATTGTAAGTCCCATCCACATTCCCTCCATTCATTGCATGTTTTTATTATTTACCACACCCTACGTAACTAATCATATATCTGATTTGCCACATCCTGATATATGTACAGCAGGTCATCTACCAAAATGAAAATTTTAGAGATTTAGAGGAAATTTAGAGGAAATCCACACAGACAAAAGAAAAAAAGGAGGTGCATTTGTTTCCTGTTCAGGCCACCAAGACCAGTGAACATCACCAATGACTACTCACTCTCCCACTCCATGCCTACATCAGGGAACCCTTACTCCACCAAAAAGTGAGTACAGCTGTAACAATAGATGTCCTGGATTTTGAGTTCAGATCTTTTCAGTTTGCCACACTCCCTAAAGGCCCCATCCCCTGTAGACTTTGTGACCCACACTGTCTTTTTGTTCTTGCCTTTATCTTCCAAAGTGTGTGTGTGTGTGTGTGTGTGTGTGTGTGTGTGTGTGTGTATGTGCGCGCGCGTGTGTGTGTGTGTGTCATTGTACTTTTATTTCTTTGTGGTTCCTTGGCTGAATGTAAATAGCTTGCCTTACAGCAAGAATAATGATGTTGGGCAAAGAAAGCCCTTCGATGGGGCTGCTCCACATTTGTTGAAAGGGAGAGGGTAAGTGACACAGGTGTGCATATGAGAATGCATTTGCAGCTCAAATGCATGCATGAACTAATATAGATAATAATCATAGGGCATAAACTAGAGTGCTTATCATCCTAAAGAACTAGTTTTCTTATAGAGGGGTTTACATTTTTGTTCTCAAGGGGCAATTTCAAAGACGCTAGATGAAGCATGCATCATAAAGATCATTGGCAATTACTTTTTGTCTAAAATTGTCTATTACAATGGATATAACCCACTTTGAAGTACCCTTAATCTATTCTATTCTGAAGCTAACAGTAAGAAGTAACAGTTAAACAGTTTAAATGTCTAGGCTCAGTTATGATGTAAGTGAACAAGTATACCTGTTTATGTAAAATAGGCTTACCTTGTTGTTTTCAGTATTTATCTTGTATTTTAGAAGCTAAAAGAATTGTTGATCATGAATTTCTAGTAAAATGCCTTTGAGCTCCTCTGCACCTGCGTTTGATGATGAAGAAAATGTTTCTTTAGGGAACACTACTCCCCTCCTCAACACTGGCTTATAGAAAAACATACAGACGTGATGAGTGATAGTTCTTTAGGTTATTCTCGATGTGCATGTCAGAGCATCGTGACTGTTTGCACAGACACCATATAATACAGGACTTTCAGGGGATGTGCCCTCTGAAGGTTAACTGGATAGCGTTTGTACAACAATGACTGAGAATACTTTATTACATTCCCCAACTTTATAACAAGAGTTTTGACTTTTAACAGCTGGAATATGCAGGTAAAGAGGCACTGCAGCGATTACTCCACTCCAGAAATTTTAAAAAGAGTCATCGAAATTAAAACAGATTGATGACAAGATATCCTGACTTTTAGTTTCTAATGTTTGTCAAGCCTTGGACCCTACACTTCCCATAATGCAACACAATGAGCTTCCTATCCTAACCAGCCACAAGTTTGTGTTGTTGTGTTTCTGTTAAAGCTGCACTGACCAATATTTATTATAGTGACAGTGAATTCAACGTGTGATGTGAAAGGTGTCGCTCATAGTGGCAAACCCACAGATTATTATCGGCAGGTCCCCTCAGCTCTACTGAGCTTTTAGCATCTTTAAGCTAATTGTTTTGTTTTTTTAAGGCCCAGAAACTTTATTGTTTTTAAGTCATTCTCGCCACTTGTAGCAGGCAGCTGTTTTCAGCAGAAAACTCTGATATATGACTACCTATCCAGCACCAAATACCTGTAGCAAACAGACAAAGTCGGTGATTAGCCAGTGAACAAAGTGAAGCATTTAAATGTAGCTGCTAAAAAGCCAGATATTTTTTTTCAGAGGTTGGTGGAGCAAAGAAGAGCTAAAAGAAGAGGTGGACAGAAACAGACTCCAGATGTTGCTTTGTGTCTGCTAGATGTTTAAATAAGCAACTGTTTGCCAACTGCCAAGCACTGTTTGATTTTTAGAAAGAGAGTGTACAATTGGTGTAGTGACCTTTTAATTTGAACTGAACAAATGTTATTTGACTAGTTATTGTGACGTTTAACATCCAGCAAAAAGTGCATACTGACCTCATAATGTTGGACATGTTACCAACAAGCTAATCATGTTTAACAGATCCATTTGTGTGTTTAGATCATTTCAGCTTTGCCACCATTCTGAGGCCAATATGCTGTAGCTGGTAGATGAATGTTTTTTTCATCTGATTAGCTGCTTTGCTAAATTAGCTTAACGGTTTGTTAGTTTGCTGGTTAACAAACCAAAATTCAGTTTTTTAAGGTTAACTTGCATTTGCCATTGTTGTTGCTGTTTTGAGACATTTTATGGTCACAGCTAATTCTGCATTGACCCTCCACAATGGCAGTAGGAATGGTTGCTATAGGAGTTAGAGTTGCAGGTGGAAAGCCTATATAAATGTAGGAGCTACATCAAAAAGACTGTGCATGCCTGACATATCTTGGGTGGCAGATTGTTTGACTTAAAAAAAATTACTTTTAATAGTTTTAATAACAGAGCACTAAGTGATTAATGCTTGGAGAATGAAAACATGTCGCCTGTAGAGTCTTTTTTTGCTGGGCATGTCCTTAATAGTGCTCCAAGCTTTCATCACTGGGGTCTTTCCCAAACATAATATGGCCTTGTTTCTCTCTAGTCACCCATGAATGGCTGCCTTTCAGCCCGTCTTCTCCTTTTTGTTGCGTTTTGTCCTTTCTCTCTCTGCTTCCTGTCCCCTCTCTCCCTGTCCCTCTATTGTCACCTGTGTAATGTCATGTGTTATGTTTTGTGAAACCCTGCACTGTTCCAGGTTGAACTACAACCTTGATGTTGCCGATAGACTTGCAGACGAACATGCTCTGATTCGCCTCTATGTGAATCTACTCCAAAACAACCCCAGATCATGGTTAGTTTGGTGTGCACCTGTGTTTGCCAAACACCAGTGAAAACCATGTGCTCTGCTGATCTCGCAATCCTTCCCATAACTTACCTTATTTTTAGTGTGTTACATCCATAATGCTGCATGCTTTAAATTGTAATTGTTTGTTGTTATTCAGCAGCAATAATGAACTGGTTAGTACCTAAAATTATTTATACTAAGAGATCAGTATATGTGGGATTTGATTCCAAGATTAAACTAAATTTTTCACATTTGAGTCCTGAAAAGACCTTGTTAGTATACAAATGACTTCATAATATTAAATTCACTTGTCTCAATCATAAAATGTATTAATAGTTATCTTTGAATAAAATTTGCAAAAGGCAAAATAGTCTCATATTTGTCACATTAAAATTGTATAACTCCAAATGCCTAGGGCAGATTAGTTAGTTAATTGGTAGGCTACCAAATACTGCTGTTTTCCTGAGATCTGACTGCCTCCTTAAAAGGTCATCTCTAAAATGAGTTTGGTCCAGAAATTGTGTAAATTTTTAAAAGCTCAAGACTGATGTGTGAGCTGACTGGTTTTTATTTCAACACTGGGAATATGATGCATTACTGCTTATTTTCTCACTTACAAGAAACATTAAAAGTATTTTCTTTGTGTGTGTGTGTGTGTGTGTGTGTGTGTGTGTGTGTGTGTGTGTGTGTGTGTGTGTGTGTGTGTGTGTGTTTTAATGCTGATTACAATGCCATCTATCATGTTGGCTGTCTATATCTATATTAGCAGCTCCCACATATCTTCCTGTGTGAATGCATTTGAGTGCTTTTTTACTTTATCTGTGCTTGGAAATACATAGCCATGTTTGTTTTTACTGTATAAGTGATCAGTAACCCTTCTATTTTTGTAAATACAAAAGATTACTTCATCTCCACTTTTATGTAATTCCTGCTTTTGGGGTTTTACATGTGTACTTTGGCATGGTTACGCTGGCCTCTGCTGTAAAACCTATGAAGCTTTCCTGCCAAAGAACTAATCTGACTCTTTAACAAACTAAACTTTCTTGGATTTTTGCATTTTTTTTCCCCTGCATAATTTACATCTGCATAGCTATGTAGTAACTGTGTCGTGTCGTGACTCCATTTTCCTCTTGATCAGTTTGCTGGAGAGCAGTAACCATCAAGAAGAAGAGCACAGTCTCATCGCCCGCTATGCTGCTCGACTGGCTGCTGATGCTGCGGTGAGATATATATATATATATATATATATATATATACATTTAAGATATTTATTGCTCACAATATCGTGGCATCTTTCATCGGTGTCCACTGCCAAAAATCTGTCCTTGATGAGAAGAGGGCTTAACGTACACTGCTAGGGGTTCAGTCCTTTTTATTGCTAAGATGATGAAGGGATTTACAAGTGGTGAATGATTTCTAACCAGATTTGTATGCCTGTTTATGTTCTGACCAGGTCTTGATGGATGGCTGGTGACTTGACTGTTTTATTCCCCCTGTGAGATATGAGATAAGGTAATGGATGACATCATCCAGAGGTAAAGTCAGTTCACGTGATGTCTCTTGCTTGATTTCACCAACAGGCTCAACAGCAGAGAATCCCCACAGACCTCCCCTACTCTCTGGATGCCAACAAACAACAGAGGCAGCTCATTGCCGAGCTTGAGAGCAAAAACAGGTTAGGGATGACTGCTTTGCTGTTCAGTTCTCTTCTGTTTGTCTTTCTCTTCTTTTTTCAATTCCACAAAGAAATTCACCTTAAGTACACATACCTCAAAGCACATTCATTACTGATAACTAACTAGTATTATTATTATAAGAAATGTTCATTATTAGCCAATGTATGATATTCCTTATTTTTGCACAGTAGCAAATTCAAAGTGCTACAAATTGCTAAAAATAAGTAAAATAGGATAAGAGAAAAAAGAAAAATCAGTAAAGAAGACTTATCATTTAAAAAGTAACAGCAGGTTTACCATTAAAATGACAGCAAGATAATAGTGAATAATGAAACCAAAGTGGAGACAAAAGTTTAACTACAGGCAACAGTGAACAAGTACGTGGGATTTAATGCAGCTATAATTCATATTTGTATTTAATATAAACAATGGATCACATGACTACTTGTGTATGACGGGGGTCACTCGTGGTGAGGAACCCACAGAGAATTATCCCCAACTGTGCAGTTACCTTTAGCGGCTCAAAGTCATACTGTCATGGCTCGAATAGAACGCAGCTGTGGTTTATTTTATTACTAACACCTGAGTTTTTCCTAAAAGCCAAAATATCAGTTGTGAAAAAAGTCTAAAGTGTCTTCCACCCTCATTGTTTTGGTTTTCAGCATCTTTACTGTTATGGTTCTCTCTCACTGCTCTCATAGCGTCGTTTTTGAAATTCTTAGTCGATTAACACTCTAATCGATTAGTTTCATCGACCCATCTGTAAAACTGAGATGCTCCACAAAGAATCATGCAAAAGCACCACTTTAAGTCTTGTGTTTACCAGAGATATCCTCATAGGTTTCTTGGAAATAAGTCATTCAGCATGAACAAAGCATAAAATATGATTACTTGACTAAAAACATCTTAGTCAACTAAGTCCAAACGACCGATTAGTCGACTAATCAAGAGGGGGCAGCTATAAAAAATTAAAAAAAAAACACTAAAAACCTACCTTGGAATAACCTGCCCAGCACCAAATGGCAGACAAAGTTAGTGAATAGCTGGTGATCATAGTGGAGCATTTAGAAGCTAAAAAGCCAGATTTTTACCGTAGGACCAAAAACAGCTGAAAGAGACTGAATATTGGACTTACATTCATCAGGTGAACACAAACTAATGATACTCCTACCTGCTATAACCAAGGTGATAAAATGTGGGTTCACAGCTTGTTTCTGATGCCCCCAAGTGGCCAATGAAAATCAGTTATTGCAGGTTAAAGTTTAAATTTAAACATGGTCAGATTTGGACAGTGTGATCGTCTGGGAGGTTGTTCCAAGAATATGCAGCACAGTAGCAAAATGCAGCTTCCCCATATTTTGTGTTGACCCAGGGTCATATGGACAAACCCTGTCTGAAATATAACCTGGTCCTTTATACAGTATGTTTTTGCCTGTCACAGAGAAATCCTACAGGAAATCCAGCGGCTGCGCCTTCAGCATGAGGAGGCCTCCCAGCCGCCACCTGACAGGGGTCAGCAGAACCCCACTCTTCTGGCTGAGCTACGACTTCTCAGGTAACTCTGCGTAGTGTTTATAACAGGCATAGGCTGCAGCAGGACATACATATTGTAATTGCTTTCCTTTTTTTCCTGGACAAATAAACAGCATTTGCTAGAGTCTACAGATGCTCATACAACTTTTTTTTTGTTGTGATGTGACATTATGGTATCATCACGTTGTACAACTTGTTTCCTGTCAGGCAACGCAAAGATGAGCTTGAACAAAGAATGTCTACTCTGCAGGAGAGTCGCAGGGAACTCATGGTGCAGCTGGAGCAACTAATGATGCTTCTCAAGGTACTACAGACGCGCCTTTCATCTCTTTGACTTCACAGCACTCAAATACAGAACACAGATAAGACGCCTTCATAATTACTGAGCGAACACATTCTGAGCAATAAGGTTGTGGTAATTTAGTTACAAGTTTGCATTTTGGCCAGAATCCGCTCTGTTGCAGTTGAAATATGCATGTTTATAGACACGGACATGTCTACTGTACTGTACTGTAGCTTGTTGTTTTTTTTGTTGTTTTTTTTTATTTGGAGGCAGGTGGTAAGCAATATGGACAGATGATGAATTTCCCTTGTATTACAATTTCTCCCAGCTGTGGGTGATCACTCCAGCTAATGTAAAGCAAACACTGCACTTTGCAGATGAGGAAGCATGTAAGCAATTACCCAACATGTCCGTTAGAGGGCGTACATCTTTAACATTCAAGCTCTGTTGAGACCATTGTCATTTTTTGACTGTAAAAATTAGAGGTACAGGACATTCACATATATAATTTAAGATTAAGATCTAGTCGGTGTCTCGTGTCAGTCCTGTTCAAAGACCTGTGAGTCGATTTGTGAGTGACAGCCGGCTCCAACGCTGTGTTTTGGTCTTTGTTTGTTCTGTTTACATTTGGATCATCAAAAAGTGCCCTCTCTCACATACGTTTAAATAATAAAAAATGTGTCACACATGCCTTTTTATTAGCCACGTTATCTCGTGCTGCAAGACAAGAGTCCAGACAGCCGGTTTAAGGGCAAGATATTGTGTCTTGGGATTATGCTCCATCACACCTTACAAGACAACATACAGTATCTACTCCCCTCTAAGGAGGATAACCTTTACTGCAAGATATCTTCTGCAGTCAACAAGACAGGAGTTCCTCAAAGCCTACATAAACTGCACACTATACTGGCTTAAGTGGGGAGGATATCAATCTAATTAGGCTAAAAGGATCAATGTTAATCCATTAAACTTACACGAGGAAGCCACATGCTTGTCACGTCCTGGAGGAATTCCTGATTGGATTGTCTTTTAGAAATATTCAATGTAATGTGGTTGTTGTTTCATGAGCCATAAAATATTGTTTTTCAGCTAGAGGAGGAACGGAAACAAGCTGTAAGTGTAAAAACTATTAAGCAAAAAGAGGCTGAAACTACACTTGATGATGAAAATGATTGCATGTTTGAAGTAAATACTGTTGTCGGGTGAAAACTGTGTTTCTGAAATTTGGAGATGCATGGTGTTCACTAGACAACACCAACTTGTGGTTTGGTCCATGGGAATAATTGGAATAGCTTTTAGAGAGAAAATCTGTTTTAACAGCATGTCGACTTTTTGAAAAATACTGACATAATAGAAAGTGCCGCTTAATGACTCCACATAGTGTACATTTCTAGCATGTGTGTGTAATGTTTGTTACTTATAAAGCTATTGTTTTTCCCTGATAAGAAACCTTTTGATTTAGATTATGTTGCATTATTCTCATAGTCTTCTCATTATAGCATGGGTTTCTCTGTTAACAATGCCATTGCAGTGGCAGCAGTTAACACTAAAACGGTCTGGATGATGTTTTGCAGACTCAGGGTCCCGGCTCTCCACGCTCGTCCCCCAGCCACACCACCAGCCGGCCGATCCCCACCCCAATCCACTCGGAGTCTGCCGGCACGACCCCGACTCACACACCTCAGGACTCACTCATGGGTGTGGGAGGGGATGTTCAGGAGGCCTTTGCTCAGGGTAACACACACAGAAAAGCATGCATCAGGTGTTGGATATGGTGTCCAAAGTATGGTTGGAAGCAAAACAATCAGTGTGTGTGTGTGTGTGTGTGTGTGTGTGTGTGTGTGTGTGTGTGTGTGTGTGTGTGTGTGTGTGTGTGTGTGTGTGTGTGTGTGTGTGTGTGTGTGTGTGTGTTTCAAAGGTCCAAGGAGAAATTTGAGAAACAACCTACTCATTGCTGCTGACTCCATCACCAACACAATGTCGTCATTAGTTAAAGAACTCAATTCAGGTAAAAATGAATGAAAAAAGCTTTCTGAATTTTTATACAACAGCTATTTCATGTCTTTTTTTCCACAGAGGGTGGAAGTGAGACTGAGAGCACTGCAGATTCTGACTTTGGACGTGGTGACCTATTGGCCACAACCTCTTCAGATCCCTTCTTCACATATAAACCAAGGTACTACTGTAGGATGTTTCATCAACAGTTAGTAATAACTAATAATAAGTCATAAGTAAGTGATTAGTAATAATTAGGGTCTTCTTCTACCCTTTCGCTTATCCATTGTAGCTGCTTAACCTGAGAAACTGCTTTGGCACATCTTGCTCCTGACAGTTAATCTGCTCTGTTGCCAGCTTTCCCAGTAGTGTTGCTTTGTTTTATACAGATGTGTGTGCCTAATACTTCAGGTCATCTCCGACATTTATATAAACCACTGGTGTGAATCAAATGTAACGGTTGTCATAAGAGATTACAAGTCGGTGGGACTTCAGCTCTGACTGTTGTTTTCAATCTTAAATGAAACTGTGTTACTTAAAAAATAATACTTCATTCCTGTTGTTCTTGTCTTCTGTCACAATAACTTCTGTTTTCAGGTATCTTGTGTCTTATTTTAAAAGTGCCTGTTATTTGTCACAGGAGTTCCAGCGCTGCAGAGGAGGAGAGCTTTGAGAACGATCTGGAGCAGCGGCTAGAGGACGAGCTCAAGTTGGAGGAGCTAATAAAGCACAGGCAGGAACCAGACAAGTCGTGCATGGTGAGTCCTAGCTTTCCAGGACTGTAAAATGGAAGGAGAAGGTAGCATTTTGTGTATTACACGTTGTCGATACTTGTTCTAACTTGCTGTGTCTTGGTGGTGTGGTACAGGTGACGCTGCAGCAGTGACTGTGTTAGTCCAGATGACTAAGTAAGTATCTGAAACAACAGTCAAATGTATCCTCTACGTTACCTATGTCAGACAGACTTTTACTTTTTTATTCTAGCATATAGGTCATCATTACAGTGTTTTTCAACATATTTTTTTTATCTCACTGACTAACTACTAAGAAAATGTTCACATGCCAAAGTGTTTCTATCTGAGTGCTCCAGGTAGCATATTTTGGATGTGATGCTTAACACTTGAATTACACCATGCAGTTAGTAACATGTTCTGTACCCTTAACAGGTGAGCAATATGAAAAGCAACAATAGTAGAAGACACTGGATGAGACGACACTGGGCCGACGGTACAGAGCACTGAAGATATAAAGAATTTAAGTTGAATAAATGGCTGAATCCAACCATATAATACATCTTTGTAAAGATATATTTTTTAACCAACCTCATATTTAAGGTAATACTGTGAGCTGATGTAAAGAGATTAATTAGTGAGCTGTCTATTATACCACAGGTGCCATAAAAACCACATGACTTTGGGGAATTATTTCTTAATTTTTAGCCTTTTTGAGTGAGTTGTCAAACAAATGTACAATGACGCAGAAAGTTCAGGATGGCAAACCTGATTATTTCAAATTCTCATGTTTCTGCAAACAGTGAACCATGTTTAAGTGTTTGTTTGTCTTCTGATTTAAGATATAAACCTGTGTTGGAGTTGAAGCTATAGATGATAAAATTTGCAATATTTTATAAATGTATAACTCCAGATTTAACCACTAGTCCATAGATTTCTTACTGTTGCTGTCGAGTGGCTTTTGTATTGTTTTTTGACTTGTGTTTGGAGCAGGCCAAGTTTTTTTTTAATTTTTTTTTTTTTTATGTACATTAGTGATAATAATGCACACATGCCTTAGCTGATTGGATGACCTCTCAAATGAGCTCATTCAAACTGTCAACGCAGCATAACAACAAAACACACCTGTTCAGCAGAAATGCTAGTTGTCTTCACTGGACGTTAAACTCATTAAATCTGGTGCTGGGAAGTGATTTTGTCAACTCACACACCTCATGTTTGGTCTGCAAATATGTACACTGTCTACATATAAACTGTCACTTAAAAACAAGATATAGATGGATTGGTTCTGACATCTGGAAGTGTTTTAAGATTCGGTGAAAAAGATATCACAGGAACTTCCAAATCACGCAAATTCAAAGGTTTACACTGGTAAGGGCATTGAACAAGTTGTGTTTACTATCAATGGTTTATGAATTAAGGTTCGATCGTTTGCCATTGTTTCATTTGTTAGCGTCAATGCTCTCACACACAAATCTCTGTGTGACTTGCACACCAAACATGCACACTCTTGATGTATTTTCTGAGTGTGCGTGAAACTTTTACTTGTCACTTTTGGAAAAAGTGGCAAGCCAATCTAAAATCATAAATGTGTGAAATATATCTAGTTTGATTTTTGAGCAAGTTCATAGCAGTGATTTTGCATGGTGGTGATGCATAATAAAGTGTTGACACAATATCACAATTTTTGCCTATGAACTCCTTTTCTCTTCTTTTTCCATTTCAGACCGGCACACTTCAATTGGCTTGGTTTGGCAGTGCACATTTATTATCTGTCATAAATGCACTGTTGGCTGCCCTCAACCTATTGTCTATAATTCATCACATAGACCCACCATCTGAGGTAACATAAAAGCAGCCATCCAGCACAGAATCTCACAGTCATGTGAATATTAGGTGGGAGAATTTTGCTCTCAGGCAATATTATCAGCATATGAATTAACTGATATTAGTCTTCATTTTTATTATCAATACTTTTTGAAGACATCAACAGAAGCTCGTCCATCATCCATCACCAGGTCTTTGCATAATTGAATGAAGTCTTTCCACAATATATCTTTTCTTTATCTGGTCTATGTTGTGTCTATTCTATCAGCATCGTTAGCAAAGCAGCTAATTGTGATGGATTTCATACCAAGGTGGCTCTTCCAAATATCTTTTGTCTTGTAACAAGTGCATGACTGCACCCTGGTGTTAAAACGCGAGGAATGCAGTTGTGTCAGTGGCTGAACGTCAAAGAAAACTTTGTGCACTGTATTTCCCACTCTCTTTGTAGATTTTATTTGGATGGAAAAAAGAATTAAATAATAAAATAATATACTTTTTTCATAAATAAATCTTTGCCCTTACATTTATATTAATATTTCTCTTACAGGAATTTATTAATTTAAAGTTAATCTAATAATTCTGTATTGTACACATAAATAACATTTATTATTAAGTGTATATATTATTAGTATATTTTTGGTTTAAATATATTGTCAATGATTTTTTTTATGAAATGTCCATAAAAACCTAAATAAATTATTAAACATGGTCATTACAAATTCATAAGAACCCAAGGTGCCCTCTTTAAATGTCTGACCAACAGTCCAAAACCCCAATTATTCAATTTATTATCATAGAAGATTAAGAAAACTACCAAATAATCACATCAAGAAGCTGGAAAAGTCAAAGGTTCTCAGATATTAAAAATGTATTAACATTTATTTTTTTATTTGCCATTCTGATTGATTGAACCGCTGTAACAATGACTATCAATTCATCATTCAATCATTTTGATATATATATATATATATTTTTTTTTTTTTAGATATGGGTCATATATATATGCGTAATCCTCTATTATTATTTTTTTAATAATTGCTGTTATTCATTTGATAGTAAAATATTTTATATTTTGGTGGATTTAGCCCATTTTTGTGTTGAATAAATATTTAGTTTACGGAAATATTTTGCGTTTCTCTGTGGGGGAAAATGATGTGACACCTTATGAATACATCCTATGTGTGACACAGAGCGACAAGACGGAAAGCTGTCGGATGTTCTGAATGATCAACGCATCAAGTCGTGATTGGTCAAACTTACTACAGATGTCACTAGCGGGCCAACCAGCTGGGACACCGATGAAGCGTTGTCCAATCAGCTGCCCTCTCTCAGCTCATCGTCTAGTGAGAACAGGCGTTTGAGGGTGGGGCGACTCAGCCGTAAAACAGCATTTTTAACACATTGTAACCTGCGGATCGGAGTTCACTGGTAAGTCAGATTTGTTTTGCTGAACAATTCCAGTCTGTAATTTGACCTGAGACGTGCAATATGGTGTGTAAATGCCTATGGAAAGCCAAACTCGGAGCGTATTTACGTGTGTGCCGGTGGTTCGTATGGTGATGTTACCCAGGGGTTAGGGCATATGTCGGCTGTCACTATTCTGACAAAGCCGGAACAAAGTTAGCTTACGTTACTGTAACTCGGCGGTTAGCTGAACAAGATGTGCCACCGTTACTGTAAGTAACGTCTGGCTTGCTAAAACACTATTCTTTTTTTTTTTTTTGCTTTGCCGTTGTTTGACTCTGTAACGTTACGTATGTAGCCTGCTTTCCAATCGTTTCTCATTTAACTGGCATTCCCAACACGAAGCTGTGTTAGCTTCATTCACGAAAATCACTGCTGCGAGCTGCTTCGTTGCGGAGTTGTTTTTTAAATCTCAGAAATTGGCAAGACTGCCTCGTGTTTTCCTCAGTTAGCTATTTCTGACCAGTGGCGTGCACTGGGACCGACGAGAAGAAGAATGGGTGACAATGGACCTCCTTGGTCTTTTGTCTTGAATGCAAAATTGTCCTTTTCCAATGCCAAAAAACACCCATTTTCTTTACACACATGTTGTATTTAAAGGAATGGCGTAAAAGATACTAATGTAAAATATGAGAAAGCAGTGCTCCCTGGTCCTGGCCCTCCCTGTCTTCATTTTGATCAGGTTAGATTTGGTTTGACTAGGTCCCCCTGAAAGTGTTTGTGCAAAGCCCTGACTCTGTAAACCCTTCTCTCTTTGTCAAGGATATTTTACACCCTGAATATATAATATCCTTAAATAGCTAGCAAACCATGTAACCTGCCCAACCCACAGGATAACACTGACCTTGCTATTTTTTTAATCTTGAGGGCTGGGTCTTCTGGGTGGAGCGGACACCCCTCACCCACCCACTTGATTACCCTGTGCAGGCTAAAGCCTGGTAAGATATGAATGTAGAGAGCAAACACAGCGCTGTGTTTGCTCTCTTTTCCTCTAATCTGAAAGATCTGATCCGTTGTTAACGACGGCCAATGATTTATTGTAGCCTAACATACAGCATTAACAGCTGTCTCTAGAGACTGTAAAGCAAGCAACATGAACGTATAAGCAAAAAAATTATCTTGCTTGCATAATGTGTTTCTAGTCTGTTACCCACCCGATTCTATCATAGCTACTTAAACCCACTTACCCCAATCAATTCTGACAAATTCATCACACTCCACAACATTCGTGGTGTGTATGTGCATTGAGGTAACTGTTTCCCAAAGTGACAGCACTGGACTTTACACATAATTTGTCTGGCATTTCATTTAGTTCATTCTTTACCCCTGCAAGTTGGGCTGCAGCATATTTATCTATAGCTAAACTTTAAGTCCAACGGTTTTGAAACATTTAAGGCAATGTTCAGACATTATCACTGTGTAAAAAAAAAACACAGCACCCTAAATCATTTCAAGCTCGGGTTTGTTCTGCAAAAAGGTGGAACCTGATTTTCTGCAACACAACATCATCTGGTAATGCCAAAGAATTTCTAATATGGGAAGAAGTTCCACTCCCTCGTTACTTCCGGCTTCTGAACTAGTTGCAGTTCCACCAGAGTTCCACATAGGGGGCGCTCACAGGCCAGTGCAGAATGAATGGGACTCTATGGAGCTATACCCCTCAAAATCCACTTTTCTCAGGATATTTGTTGTCTAGTAATTTGAATGTTGCATTCGAAAGGGGAGGCTAAGAAAATACACACTGCTGGGTGTTAGATTTTTTTTAAAGTCGCTTTTTTGTTCTAAAAAGCCTTTTAAAATGTCAATGACGTCATACACATATACGGCCAGAGATACTGCTTTACGGCACGCTCCTTTTTCTCTCGAGGCATCGACAACACAGCTGACAGGTTAGCCTCTCCCTGTTAATACACGTGCTAGCAATACGTACTACCGGCAATACGTCATCCGAGGGAAGCCAAGCCCCTTTCTGGGGGGAAACAATCCCGCGTTCCGACGACAGAGGAAATGTAATTTGTTCCAAACTTTTACTTTAAACAACAGTTACTACTGATGGATAGCTAACGTTAGCTTTAGTGGGAGGCTGCTAACAGTTTAGCAGCATCAGACTGTCGTCTCCAATTAAATCTCGGCTTATAGATTGAACAGTTGGTTATTAATAACAGGTTGAATAATTACAGACGACACTCTGCCTAACAATAGTGATTTAATCAGATTTGTATTTCTACATAAGCAGTATGCGGCCACCGTGTTGGGTCATTGATCTACTGATACAGGGGGAAAGACTGAGGGGACATGACGGCGATCAACCTTAGTTTATTAAGATATCATGAACGCTCAGGTTCAGGCAAAGTCACACAATAAACATTAGACATGTGTATAAAACAAACCATCTGTTTAACAAGAAAAAGTCCACACACATTTGTCAAAATTTGGATCCAAACACACGTCAAATTGCATTTCTATCCCCCAAAAGGGGGCGCGGCCTCGACTTTTAGCGAAGTACCCGTATGTGCCGGTAGTAAGTATGCACAGCGTTGTGTTTAACATTCCTGGTGGATTACTTTTCAACATTGTAAAATTCTAAGTATTAAAAGCCATTATGTAGCTGTTTTGGCATCTAATAGGCCTTCATTTTCATAGTTATATTTTCCCAAATTGGACTTGGATTGTATTCAATGATCTCACTCGTACCCAAAACAACAACGCTGTGCTGAGATTAGTCTGAAAGCCCGGAAATACATATAACAGACCGCTATGTCTTTGGTTTTTCATTTTTGAAAAATAAATGCTAGCCCTTTGTTAAGCGCACCAAGGAGGACAACCCCTCTACAGGTAAAGTCATTATGAAAAACAGGCAGAGGGCATGTGTCTCTCATGTTATGGCCTATATCTAATTCTTAGGCTTCACAGTCTGAACATTTGTTTTAAACAGACAGACATGCATGCTTTACCTCTGTGGTGACACTTAAAGCCCCGTCAGACTTGAAAGTGGCAAGTTCATTTCAATAACAGCCTGGCAATAGCTTTGCTGCCCAACTTAGCAGTGGCACAGTATGGGGAATGCAGTTGCTGCCCATGTGAACAAGCAGCACAGATTTTCCTGTTTTCTTGCTGCCCTTTAAGTTTGACCAATTTATTGTAGCCGGTCACATTTTTGCTGCTTGCTGCCAGATACAAAGTGGACCTGTATGCTTGCCATTGTGTGATTGTGATCAGACCAATTTGCAGCAGTTGTCACTTTGTCTGAAAGAGTATTTAACATTACTGTTGTAGAAATGTAGCACTGCATGCATCCAAATAAAAACACTTAATAGAGTAGCTTTAATGCACATTTCAGTACAATGGTGAATAATTGCAGTCACAGTCAAATTATGCAATCTGTGGCACATATATCCTCTTTTCTGACATGACATGAAGATTTAAATTATGGCCATAATTTCACAGCAAAACACGGTTGGAATTTGAAATATGTGTTGAAACGTCTTCAAAGCATTTTAGAGCTTTAGAAGAAGGCGACTTCAATAAGCTGTGGCAATACACATACAGTACGGAGAATAAAAATCCTGTTGAATAACCATAATAGGCTAAGTAAGTGTAGTAAATATTGGAACTGGTGTAAGACAACTCAAAAAGGAGGTAAATAATATTGGAGAAAATGAATGATGGTGATGCTTTAGATCGTTTGTTGATCTCAAAAAGTCTGTACCTGCATTTCTTTAACTGTCTGTGTTTTAAATTTCACATCAAAACTAAAAGGACTGTCATAGAAGGTTGCCTTTTTAAAAAAAAAAAGCAACAAAACAAGTAAAAAAAACTGCAGGGAAAAAATGAAGGCAGTAAAACAACTTTACAGAATAATAGAAATGCTGTGACTTTGCGCTGAGGCCTTTGCTGCCGGGGGGGTCAGGCTCCTGACAGCAAAGGCAAAGCTACATCAGTAGAGTTAAGGGCTGTATGATTTGCTATACTTAATGCTTAAAATCCCTGTATAAAAAACAGCTGTGTTGTAATAGCTCAATGTTGTTATGTAGTTGTGTCATCAAATCAGTTTTTCATCATGCCTGTTAAATACATGACCTGCTGGTCCACACACAGTAGCTTCTATCAGTATCTCTGATTATACCATGTTAATATAAGTTGGCCTCAACTCATTTTAATACTAGGGGTGTAATGATCCATGGGACATTTGGACCGTTGTCAGTCTCACAATTTGACAAAATAAAGTTTTCATTTCAATACAGAAAAAAAGAAGTTGTAGCTGAGAATTCACCCCTTTTTAAATGTAGTACAAGACTTGAATGAAACGGTGTAGTTTCTCTGAGCTTTTCAGAGCGGTTGCTCAGCAGTAAATACAACACACAACAAAAGCAGTGTTTCACAATATAAAAGCAACAGATGTAGCAACACAAACAGGAGATATCTAAGCAACAACAGCACTGCAACACAACACCATGTGTGTGTTGAATTGAGATCTTTGGATAAACGATAAAGCATATTGTAACACCCCTGTGGATATTTCTAAATTCATGCACATTTTAGAGCTACATGATTAGTCGGTTAATCGATTCGTTGATCGTCCACAATTTTGACAATCAGTTCATTATTTAAGTCATTTGTGCAAAACTGTACTGGTTCCAGCTTCTCAAATGTGAATATTTGCTGGCTTTCTTATTCTTTTATGATAGTAAATTAGATATATTTTGGTACAAACCGTGTGTGTGTGTATATATATATATATATATATAATATGATGTAGTTGCTGTCAGCGGTACCGTATGAACAGAAAATATTTAGGTGAATCCTTGATAAAAAAAACAAAATAAAAAAACCTTGATTTTATGGAAAAGAATCGATTTTAAAAATTGTTGCAAAAAAAAAAAAATCACGATTCATAGGATTTTTTTCCCCACCCCGATAATTTACAGGTTATTTTCTTGATTAAATTGTGAAAAATCCATGTCACAGGTTCCCAGAGTCCGATGTGATGTCTTTGTCCGACCAGCAGTCCAAAATCCAAAGACGTATAGTTATCTGTCGTCAAAAAACTGGAAATATTCACACTTGAAAAGCTTGAACCATGCACAATTAATAGATTATCATAATTGTTGCTGATAAAGTTCGTCAATTTAGAGCTTGGCAATATGACGATATTGTCAAAACAATAGAAAAATGTGTATTGTTTATATTTTTCTATAACGTTTCTATTACGAAGTGGAAAAAAACAGCGGCCGAACTTTGTAATGGCAATATTTACATAATGTAGACGACGCTTTCCGTTCTGATCCTTGCACATTATGTTCATTTTGCACTCAAGTTCTTAATAAAATGAGAAAATACCAGTTATTTTCATTAATCACAAATTTAATTCACACAGGAGTATATAACCATGTGGTTATTTCATATCGACTATTTATTTGTTGATTACCAGCAAAACGTGCTATATTGTATAATGTATAATGTTATCCAGATGTGAGATGACCTAAATCTGAGTAAAAGATTTTGGCCATATCACCCAGCCCTATGTCGATTTACTAATTGATTAATCATTGAATTAATCGACTAATCATTGCAGCCCTACAACATTTTAGCAGTTGAACTGATGTGTTTTTATGGTGATATTGTAATTGATTGATTTATATGGTTAGTAATCATCAAAACATTTTACTGCACTTCCTCATACCATGTGTTGCAATTCTTTTCATCAGCACCACATGTATTAGGATCTGCCTGCTCTTCTTTTTAACCCACATCACATCTATTGTGTGTTGTGATTTAATAATCACCTAAAGATTTGAAGGGGAGGTCTGGGTGGGCTGCATTTTCCTTTTAATCAAATGCATACTTCCCAGGTGATTGGGTATTGTATTGTCTCTGAGTATTTGATGAGCTGCCATAAAGTTGATCTGCATCTCAAAAGCGACGGGCATTGATCTGACCGGTGATGATGCTTTTTTTTAAGCACCCGAGTGATCAATGAAATTTGGAGTACTGAAATAGCCCACCATAAGGAAGAGGCAGACAACCCGTCACGTGGTACAGGGTGCAGCGACGTCATTAGGGCAGAGATTTGTGGAGAATAAGCAGACAAGGAAAGAGACCCGGAGGTGCGGCACTTTCTTAGCATTTGCATCGTTCCTGTTGTTTTTTTTTTCCTGGCCAGAGAGAGAACAGATTATCTGTTCAACATTTTAGAGACCCAAATGCCCGGTCCCACCCAAGCCCTTTCCCCAAATGGAGAGAATAACAACGACATCGTCCCGGACAACGGAACCAACATCATTCCTTACAGGAAAAATACAGTGCGAGGAGAGCGCGCCTACAGGTAAATCAGTGTAATGATCCGCATTTGATTTCATGTAAGAGCAAAATAATAATAAAAAGAGAAACACTGCTGCAGACAGAACCCTGCATTCCGGCCTGTTCCTCCTCCTCGTCGTGTGTTTGGTTTTTGCTTTGCACCCATCCGCTATTCTCCCCTGTTATCTCTGTCTCCTGTCATATTAGCCCTCTGTATGTGGCGTAAATCGCTCTTAAATTAGCTTAAGCCCTTCCTTTGCTGGTATATTGCGCCCAGAATTATAGCTGGCACCAGTATTATGTTGTCAAGTGTTTTGGTGCGCAATGGCACTAGTACGTTTTGGAGGAGTGGATCGTTAAATGACAGGAATACACAGACAGCCGCCGCTGCTGCTGCTAGTATATTCCCCACCGTGACATGACACTTCGCAGCTATCTAATAATCCCTAATATCACGATGTGCGTGTGTTTAAGGGGGAGGGGGGGTGACGTTTGTAATTTGTGAAACCTCTCACGACCTGCTGCACAAGCCCGATTCCCCCCGCTGTTTGAATCCAGGCATCAGCCCAGCTCCGGTGTCGGCTGGCTATCCCTGCCCGGCTAACAAAGCATGCTAGCAGCACATACATCCGCTTTGTTGACATGACATCGGCTGGCCCAGTTTCCTTCCTTCCCAGAGAATCAGTCAACCGATGATCTGCTGCTGCAGTGTTGTGATAGCCCAACTTCAACGTTGAAGGGTTATTATTATTACCCTGCATATACTGGTGTCGGCTTGTGGATAGTGATGATGATGATGATGATGATTTAGCATGATTTAACACCATATCAGTCGCTTAAAAAAAACTAATAAAGAGGGGTGTTTTAATGCAGCTGGCATGCTGTTCCCTACTGTTGAATTAAGATGTGCATTAAAGAGGAGTGCACACTTCATTAATGTATATGATAATAAATATTTCTGAGCATTACTTTGTCACATGTGCTAATATACAGACCCTGTACGCATGGTCAAATCGGTTACATAATGGACTTTAAAGGACTGACTTCAACTTAATTGCTAATGTTTGTTAAAATGGGTCAAGATATACATTGGTGGTCTTTAATATACTTGGCTGTTCTGGTATACCACATGTTTGGGAAACACGGACTGAGGCCCCTTCCAATGTTTCTGTCACTAATGACATTTTTAAACAGCTGTTTAACTGCTTAATCTTTAGTTTAAGCATCAAAGTTTGAGATGGCACATGGTATGCTTTTGGTTTATAGACCTGAACATCCCTTGTGTAAGTGGTGCAGGTGCCCTGGAAGCAAGCGGGTAAAATTACAACATCTTTCCTATACAGCTTTGCTATGGCTTATTTTTACCATGCAGGTAAAATCAGATTAAAAGATCCCTGGCACAAATTCAAAGAGGACCTACAAGGTCTGCTACAACGTTAGTGTTAATATAGCAAAGGTGCACTGCTAAATAAAAAAGGTGTGTTACCACCATACACCATAAGTGTAGAGATACTTTAGTCCAG
This sequence comes from Sander vitreus, assembly GCF_031162955.1. Classification (NCBI taxonomy): domain Eukaryota; kingdom Metazoa; phylum Chordata; class Actinopteri; order Perciformes; family Percidae; genus Sander; species Sander vitreus. Next base: position 14,117,237 of record NC_135866.1, read on the forward strand.
TCTGTTTCTCCATAGATTTGAATAGTACTGAAAATTACACATTTTTCACCGTCCTGCACCGGAAGGTTAGTTTTTTAGTTTATTATTATTTATTATTGTATCATTACGGTATGTTTTGTGTGTACACTGTGTACAGATTGAGAGCTGTAACAATTAGTCTATTAGACGATCTTTAGATAAAAAATGTATCAACAATTTTAATAACAAACCTAAGGTATGAGGAAACGGCACCTTTTGATTGTAGATGCATCATTGCTTTTGTTTTTAAGTGCTGTTGTTTTTCTGTTGCAGTTGGGGGATGGCAGTCAACGTATATTCTACCTCAATAACCCAGGAGACTATGAGCAGGCATGACATCACTGCCTGGGTTAACGATCTTGTCTGCCTAAACTATACAAAAGTGGAGCAGCTCTCCTCAGGTACGAACGGAATGAAATACTTCTTTCTATCCTCTTCTCTCTGCTTGCACTGCGAATGTCGAAGCTGTGGGAAGCATGTTTTAGAGATTAGGCTACATCTTCGCCTGTAGAGCACAGGGTTCACATAATTCTGTGTAAGCTGGCAGTTAAAGAAACCTGTGGAAACATGCTCACCTCTCCCTGGCAGAGAGTTGTCTATAAATAAACGTGTAGCCTGCCATGTTTCCTGCTGGGACCAAGTAATCCAATTTCAATCACTCTCTGCCCACAGAAACACAAACACACCTCCCTTTTCTTAAGTTGTAAACTACTTGTTTGATGCAGATTACCTCTTAAGTGCTTTCTAGTTTGGTTTATGTGAGTTTTATCTGATAGCTGCAACGCTATCAGGTTGAGCTGGACTGGTGCCCTCTTTTTAAAATGGATAAAGGTCTAACTAGGCCTCAGTTAATAATAGCTATGTTACCAAGAATCTGCATTAATAGTTATCTTTTTAAGGAAACGGGGTCATTGATCTGGACTTAGAAAAAGCTCCCAATCTTTTATTCTGCTTGATTTTTGTCGTGCAAAGGCAGGCACGGTAAATCCCAGTCTGTTTCTGGGCTCTAATTTTCAAGCAAGGGATTATGTAATCAACTAACTTTTTTTTTTTTTAACATCTTTTAGGAGCTGCGTATTGCCAGTTAATGGATCTGCTCTTCCCTGGCTGCATCAGTCTTAAGAAGGTCAAGTTTCAAGCTAAATTGGAGCATGAGTACATTCACAATTTCAAACTGTTGCAGGCATCTTTCAAACGGATGAATGTGGACAAGGTAAGTTTGCTTAACCTGACTTTAATCCCTGTTCAAGGTATATGCAATTAAATTCTTGCTCCACACTGCTTGTGCTTTGAGTACACTGCATGAATTTATATTTTGATTGTCTTTTTCTCTCTTTTTTGTTTCAGATTATTCCTGTGGAGAAACTGGTTAAAGGCAGATTTCAAGACAATCTCGATTTCATCCAGTGGTTTAAGAAGTTCTTTGATGCCAATTACGACGGTAAAGAGTATGACCCAGTTGCCGCCAGACAGGGTCAGGATGCCATTCCACCACCTGACCCTGGTGAGCAGATCTTCAACCTGCCAAAGAAGTCCCAACATGCAGCCAGCTCCCCTACTGCAGGTGAGCTTCATCTGCTGCAGAAAGGAAAGTGAAGGTTATGTTAGTTGTAGTTTATATCTATGACGTTCCACTTCTGGGATTGCTCTTGTTCTGCCGTAAATTCTGCCGGATGTCACTCTTTTCGGATGTCCCGTTACCTTCCGCTTTTATTGTGTTGTAATTTAAATTCCGGTGGATTTATGAGGACTATGGTTAACTGCTCCTCAGATCTCTGCAGGGTAAATCCAGACAGCTGGCTAGATTATCTGTCCAATCTGAGTTTTCTGTTCCACGACTAAAACAACCTTTGAACGTACACATGTTCTACCAAAACAAGTTCCTTCACGAGGCTATTTTACAGCAGCACCATGGCTCCGCTCGGAGCTTAGCACCGCCCATGACGATTGTCATTGGTTTAAAGAAATGCCAATAAACCAGAGCACGGAGGAAGGTCTGGCAATGCAAGACTATGTTAGTTGTAAACATTTCTTTTGCTATGCAAGTATATGTGAAATGTTTGCAGACACATGGGCATGTTTTCACATGTATGTACCTGGCCCATGGTATTTATTTTCACATCAACAACTCAAGTGATTATTATGTCCAAGCTCAGAACACTGTTGTGTAATATTCTTTGAGAGAGTTACTAAGTTAATATGACGGTGCAAGTCATCCATCTCTGAGTAATAAACCTTTTTATCTGCCGTAGGCGCATCAAGGTCGAGCTCTACAACCCCCAAGTCCGCAACACCAACATCCAGACCCTCGTCAGCCAAAAAGATCCCTGCAATTGCAACACCAACTCCTGCCAAAGGAGAGAAAGAACTGGAAGCACAGGTCACACAACTAACTGAGCAGGTATGTTTATAAAAAAGCTCAATTCTGACCACTGACAGCCAACAAACCGGATGTCCCTTACGGCCTTTTTACAGTCGCCGCAGCCAACCTGCCGCGCGCCAATGTGACATCAGCATGAATGAGCTCCTGGGCAACTGGATGTCAGGACTCTGAGTGACTGCAAGTCTCTCTTGTAAACTTACTGGGTTAAGATAAGTTCTTTTATGGTGAATGAAAGGCTTGAACCGACGAAGTAGGTCATCGAATCAAATTGAAACATTGACATCAATGCTGCTGCCAGTTCCATAGACGGTATATAAACTGGACCAACAGACCCCGTTGCTCTGGACGGAGACCAGTGAAGGATATTAGAAGCACTTTTCCGGTGATGGCTGAGCGTTACTGCGCAGCCTCCAACTGAGCTCGACGGCGAGCGTAGGTATATGTAAGGAGATAACATAGGCACAGGCTAATTATTGCTAACTAAAATGCTAGTTAACATTAGTAATTAAACTTAAACAGCTAATGTAAGTTGAAACTGCCTGCGATCGTCTCCTGTACTGTACGGTAATTCCTCTACTATGCGACAGTAAGTCGCGTGGTTATGACATAATCGTTAGCCTATTTTTACAAAAACGTCTGAACTGGCTAACGTCCCACTTGACCAGTTCTGCCATTGTTTACCTTTTTCTTCTTCTTCTAGTCTGTAGAAATGGCAAAGTCGGTAGTCTTTCCTCATTAGCGCCACCTCTGTTCAGGAGAAGACTGCAACTAGTGACGCGACCACCAAGCGCGAGTATAAATAGTTACGGCGCTCCCATGACGTCACACTGGTGCGAGACAGGTCGTCTGCGGCGAGTATACCGCACGTTTTACCTTCCACTTTCTTTGTGTTGGCATTCTAAACTCCGGTCAATTTATGAGGACCTATCCACATAGGTCTGCATCAGTAAAACAGAAAAAGTAAAAATCCAAGTGCAGACACTGTACATGGCTGAGTAGGAGTCAGTAAAATAGAAGCCATGTCATGTAGTTGTCCATTGTGCGGGCCAGCAAGTTTTCTGAAAGTGAGCTGGAACTTGTTTGTCGTGTGACCAGTAGCCAGTAAAAAACCCCAAAGTATTGAATTTATAATGGTACCAAATGAAGAGAATGCAGTTTTACTTGACAAATGATTAAATGGATCAATAGATTATCTAAACCATGATAAAAAGGTAAAGATTGAGTTTCAATCCATAGAATAATCAATTAAGCAACATACTCTGGACGTCTCCAGTTACATGCGACGTGTACACTTCAGACAACTTTAATTGATATTTTTATAAAAACGATGTATCAAATGACAATGTGAAATGGGTCAGTCATAGTTCTGAACCTACAGAGAATTTTAACCTGAATGCATCCAAACAAATATTATAAAATGATTGCAGGTTTAAACATTATTTCTGCTGAACTTTTAATTGATCTAATACATATCGAAGTCCTTTAACATGCAACAGTTTTATTAAACTCTTACATCAGTTTAATGCAAAACTGTGTGTGTTACTCATCTGATGGTTGTATTTGTGACTGGTTATTCTTCGCCCTTTGTCACTAACCAAAGTCCACATATTTGTGTGTGTTTTGATATTGATGCTAAAAATAATCTCATGAATTTAATATTTGTAGATGAATACATTAAAGTTGGCACTGGAAGGAGTGGAGAAGGAGAGGGACTACTACTTCAGCAAGCTGCGAGAGGTGGAGCTGCTGTGCCAGGAACATGGTGAAGAAAATGCCCCGTTTGTCGAACGGCTAATGGAAGTCCTTTACGCTTCAGACGAACAGGTCAGTCTGTGACCCTCGATTGATCTAAACAGGATTCAGGACAGTTGGAGGCTGTTTTTTTCCTGACCTAGATACAATGTTGCAGCAGTGTATGCCAGTAAAATCATGTGAAAGTTATTGAGCGGTTGAAAGAGATAAGAAGTCACTCTTTGTGTATAATCACGTGTGCCTTGGAGCATACTTCAGTAGCACTAGTATTAAGCTTGTCTGTTGTGTGTGTCTGTTTTTAGGAAGGGGCAGAGCTGGCTGAGGGTGACGGACAGGAAGTGGACCAGCAAGCCCATGAGGAGGCGTCAAATGATCAGCAGGAGGAACAGGATGAATACTGACTGCCATCGTCCCTCACTGCAGTCAGACCCCTCCTTTTTAATATGTGAGAACTGTTAAAGGATTTTCATTTTTTCCTCATGGTTTATTCTTTTGTTCTCTCCAAGACTGAGCACACAAAACCACCTCCTGAATAGAAGCACCATCACCGGTTTTTATTTTTTGTATCCCTCTGCTCACTGTTCGATGTTTTTTGTGACTTTTGGTGAACGGCTGTGGCAGGTTTGTGGTGACTACCTTCACCAGCAGAACACGTTCAGACCATCACAGAAGTTTCCAAGGACTGTGTGGGTGGAAAGTCAATTCAAATCCTCCAGTAGACGTGATGAAATGCTGAAGTTTAGACAGGTAGCTGTTACCTGTCAGTGCAAGTGTTAACTTCCCAGCTTCTCTCCTTTTCAATCTTATTTTGTTTTTTATTTTGCATATCAACAATATTAATCACAAGAATGCAATAAGCAAAGCCCTGAAAGGGCTCGTAGTAGCTCTTATTTAACCTCCTTCCATATGTTGCACTGACATTTGACTCTGTACTGGACAATCTGTCCATAGACCCTCACCATATTTATTATTATTAAGCCTTAGGAATAGTGCGAGATTCTGCATTGCATCCTCATGAAGGAGGACAATACAGTCAATGAATTGTGAATAAAATGTAGTATAATGCCATCTTATGATTGTTTGACAACTATCCTCACAAATTTCAGATAATCAGTGTGCTCAACAATGTGTTATTCACACCATACAAAGTGGTTTGGTAATAGAGTTAACTTGGTATGCCATGAACGTTTGGAAGGAAGAAACATTATTGTGGACTAGTCTTATTACAATGCAGCATTTTAAGTTTTAAACCTCAGCTGGAACTTGTGGTCTGTTCAGATTTCAGATGTGTTTTGTTTTTTTAAACCACAGGTCTTAGGGAGAGTCGGTTCACTGAGTAATTTGCCATGCTATATTCCAGTAAGTACATTGTATACCCTTTCTTAATATTGCATTTACTAATATTGAACTGGGCAGTGCACCATAATGATTCAGTTATATAGTATTGTATAAATGAAAAGGAATGTAAACATGTACTGTCAATAATTAATGAATGGTAAATGTGTTTTTTTTTCATGTCCCACTCATTATGCATTCCCCCAAAAAACGTGTTGCATGTTTGCATTTTATTTGTGAATAACTTGACCTGCTTTTTACATATTTAATAAAAAAAACAGTATGTTAAGTGAGCTTTTTGTATGTTTAACCTGCTATTTGAAAGATGTTGAGATTCGGATGGATTTGCTGTAATAAAATTACATTTTGAGTCCATGGGAGTGTTGTCATGTCACTCCAACAGCAGCAACTAGCCTGGTCAAAGTTATCAGAACTATATTAAGTTATGTGCTGCAACTATCAATAATAATATATGCCTTCAACTGAGGCTGTTTTTCTCTATTCAGAGATGGGGCAGAAAGTTTCTCACACAGAGATACATCATGCAAGAGAAAGTGAGCAATTTACATGTAACAATACATATTTCATTAGATGATCATTTACCATAACCTGTATTCAAATGCAGAGAATGCTTCATAGCATTCTCTGCACACAAGCAGGCAGTGTTGGAATAGGTGCTCATTTTTTTCCTTAGGTAAAAATACTAATACAACAGTGTGAAAAATACTAAACAAGTACAAGTAAAAGTACTCATTATGAAGAGTGTTGTATGTAATTGTATTGGATACAATAATCAGCATTTTAATGGTAATCCAGGTGGATGTGGAGCTAAATTGAAGAGTTAATTTGCAAAAACAGATATATATATATATCTTTATCTTTCTAATTTATAATAATTCATTTTAAGAATGGAATGGCTTGTTTTTGTTTTTTGCAAATTAACTCTTTAAATATTAACTACTTTATATACTGTTGGGTACTTAAATCTGTAAAAATGTATAATATTTTGATGAAAAAAATGGAAAATACTGAAGTTAAGTACAAGTACTTATAATTGTACTTAAGTACAGTACTTGAGTAAATGTACTTAGTTACCTTCCACCACTGTCATTTTGAATCAAAAGCTCACGCACGCACACGCGCGGACTGCCTCCGGTCCACGCTGTTGAATAATCAAACACACCCCTCTTCAATTTGAGCAACAGCTAGAAGAACTATGTGCTGCTGCCTGCTAACGTTAGTTAGTTTGCAAAACTAGTACGTTAGCAACCACTGGGAAACCTCTATTGCGCAATGATGGGTTAATAAAAAGGGGACACACATTAACTAACGTTACAGCTGTGGCTTAAACTTACTCTATTTTGTCGCCATGTCTTCCAGAAAGGTAAGGAACCTGCTAGCTAGCTAAATTGCTAGCCAGTTTACGCTAACTTTAAGCTACAGGCTAGTTAGCGTAGGCAACCCAAGTTATCTGCCTCTGCCCGCCCACAGCTGAATGGAGTTTACCTGTTAGTCAATTAATGCATCGTTAGCTTGTCAGATACAGGTTGTAATTTCATGTTAAAAACTAAACTTGATGCAGGACAGCCACCGCAATGAGAATCAGGACTAAATAAGCGCTATCAAACCAGTTTTTTTCTTTGAGTGATAAAGAACGGTTTTGACTTGACCCCTCTTTCCTCTATGTTTAATTTTTTGTAGCGTAAAAGATACTACAAGGATATAAAGTGTGTTTTCTTTCCGGATGATGTCAAAAATGGTTTACCAAAAGTGGGAAGAGAGCCACCATCACTTTCATCTGTGTCTTCCGCCAAGAGCTGGGAGAAGTGTGGAGACAGTTTTCTGGACACTCCAGTGATTCAGGTTGATAAACTTCTGCGAGATGGGTCATGATGACATAATGGACACCCATATTAATCACTTTAACCCCCAAATGTTATGCATTATTCCCCTGATGCTCTAACATTGTTTTTGTTGCAGAACCTCAAGTCATCAGGAAGGAAACTCTCTGACATAAGAAGGTCGGCTCAGTCCCCTGCTTTAGGTAGTTGGTTTACTCTAATATTGGCTATCTGTGCAATATATTGATATGTTATCATCACTGTAAACATATTGTGGGCTTTCTCGGTAGGGCTGGGACGGTATGCGTTTGTCCCGATTCGATTCTTTCGTGATATGTGGGTGCCGATTCGATTTGTATTGCGATTTTCATTTCTTGCGATTCTAGTAAGTATTGCAATTCGATAGCATTGAGTATTGCTAATCGCACTCTGCATAACTTGTCTAGTGTACTTACTCAGTGGATAACTGTCCATCTGGTCCCTCCGGTCTGGGTCGCCGTCTCCAATTTATTTTCGGAACATGTACAAGTACAGAGAGAGAGAGACAGACAGACAGACAGACAGACACACACGTCTGTTAATAACCCCTATGTATTTTCTGCTTTCCCTCTGTTTTGCTGGAAACTGATCTGATGTAGTCGCTGTTAGCAGTATCGTATAAACAGAAAATATTTAGGTGAATCATTGGTAAAAAAAAAACCTCATGATACATAGGATTTTTGATTTTCTTTCCCACCCCTATTTCTTGGTAATACCCACAATTTTGTTAACCAAAGTATTATAATTATAATGTTCACACACTTAATAAAATCGCATTCTGTTTGATATATGTTTGGACTGAACAGTTGATTTCTACTAGGGCTGAATATCATACCTAAATTTTGTTTTGTCGACCAAAATGTATAACACAGCTTATCATAAACGGTCAAGCTCTGAAAGATGTAATTGATTGATTGGTCAGATTTGTTTTATTATTCTTTGATCAGATGGTTCCTGATTTAAAATTCCAAATTTGCCAGTTTAACACTATTTTACAGAGGTTTTTGTACTTGTTTAGACAACATTTATTGTTTGACATGTCTTCCGCCTTTTGTAAAAAAAAATAAAAATAATGCTTATAAGTAAGGGGTCGAGTTTAATTTCAAACAATACCCACCCCTGAGTTATTCTATTCTTAATTTAGATAGTGGAGAGGGCAGAGTAAGGGGGAGACAGGAATATAAATGAACTGTGTGCTTAATTTGGTTTGGGTGCACATGTGGGGAGTGTAACCACTCAACTCTGTGGATATGTCGCTATGGTTTTAATTGTTACAATTTAACAGACACCTCATCAGTTCTTTCTCTTGTGTTGTGCCCAGTCCAGACCAGTGCCGTTCACTGTAATGAGGACCCAGTGCACATTGCGTGGAGCTCCAGTGACGGTGAACAGTCTGATGATGAGAACCAGAAGCAGCATCTCTCCAGAGTTGTGGCTCAACAGCAACAACATCCTCAGAGACCAGGGAGGCCCACAGCACCCATTCAGTCGTATACAAGAGTGCTGCACATGCTCCGTACTGATAAAGGTAAATTATGTCCGTTGTGACTTGCTGAGTTGCTTTTTTAAAGTCTAATACTACACTAAGTCTAGAATACTCAATATAGACTTATAAACAGGGTTCATACGTTTTGAAAATACCTGAAAAGTTATGGTATTTAAAAAAAAAAAAAAATGCAAATTCCAGGCCTGGAAAGGTTTTGGAAACGTAAAAAGACCCAGAAAGTTTAGGAAAAGTCATGGAATTATTTTTTTTAACACAGCATAATATGTGATTAATAAATGTATTTCACGTCGTCCTAACCTCAACGTTTATTCGGGGCGCGATATTACGAATCCCACTATGAACCACATAAATTGTCATTCATTTTATTGTTAAACCTCTGAGGGTAAACTGTAACACAGATTTTTATTCTTATTGTATAATTTCGACTGACATTTTCAGGAATACATAGTCATGGAAAATTGCCGAAAAGTCATGGAAAAGTATTGGTTAAAATACGTATGAACCCTGTATAAATCATCTTAAAGGAATACTGTACTTCACTCCAAATGTATGGGGAAAAGATGCGTCTTTGCTTTCTTGCAGAGAATTAGATGAGAAGATTGATACCACTCTCGACATAAAGAGTGGTATCTTTATGTCGAGAGTGGTATCAATCTTCTTATCTAACTTGTGGCAAGAAAGTGAATGGGCATTATTTCCGAAATGTCGAACTATTCCTTTAATCCAAGTCCACTTACTAGCTTTTTTCCAGAGTTTTCTCAGTTGTCATGGCGGAGACTCCGCTGTTATCCTGTGACCAAAGTAAGGAACTTTGATCACTTGATAACAACTGAGCTAGTTCCATTCACTGATAGGATGTCAAGATGTGATTAAAAGCCACAAAAAAGCTAGTAAGTGGACCTTGAGTTAAAAATATTTTGTCAAACTAATTGTCAAACCCATTGTTTTCATGTATTTCATTTCTTTCTTTAGATGACCTTCCTGTTATTGACACAGACAGTGATCTGGATGAATCTGATGCTGAAAAGGACAGCGGGCAACAAATCTCTGACTGTGAGTCGGAGTCCTTTGACGAAAAGCCAGAAGATTTACCTCTTAAACCTACAAATGTGAGTGAAGTGTTCTTATTCTGATACTTTCTGTTGCTTCTGATACTATAGTCTGGCTCAACAGATTTTCATTTCATGCATAAAGCCTGACATCCGGCCCGTGTCCCCCCCCCTTGCTATCTCCGCTATTGGGCCTTATGCTGTCAACTACGGTTGTGATTGGTTTATAGAAATGCAAACATTCCAGAGTGTTTTCCCCTATCCCTGAATAGATAGGCGGTGTAGCCAGACCATACTTTAGCGCTGACACAGCGCTGTGGAGATAGGTCTAGCAATGCAAGACCAGACACCAGGGCTGAATCTCACTAAACTGCATCCACGGCTCATCCGCTTGCTTCCCTTCCTCGCGTCTTAGTCCGTCCAACCGAGGAAGCATGGGAGAGACGAAAGGAAATCATGCGAAGAGAGAGGAAACAAAGAAATGTGTTTTTAGAGGGATGAGATGTCCTTTCCTCTGAAGCATCAGGTGAATTTGTCAGCTGTATGGGCGCAGTTAGCAACGGCTTTCAGCTCCACGGCTTCCGAGAAGGCTGCTCTCGGGCATCCTTGCCCACGATCCTCGCTCCTCGGGGCAGGAAAAGGAGCTTTGAGATGGCCAGAGTTCAGGAGCGAGGAGCTATCAAATAGAAAATTGAGATTCCGTCTATGTAACATACAGTGGCTTGCATAAGTTTACACACCCATGTTAAAGTTGACTAAAAAGAGGAATAAAAAAACATCTTTTGGAAATTGATCTTAATGCCTTAATTAAAAAAAGAATTAGGAAAAATCCAACCTTTTTAAGGACACACATTTTCTTTGTGAATGAATAATGTATCGTAAATAAATAAATGTTTTTCCTTAAAATACAGGAGGCATAAGTATAACACACCCCTATGTTAAATTCCCATAGAGGCAGGCAGATTTTTATTTTTAAAGGCCAGTTATTTCATGGATCCAGGATACTATGATCCTGATAAAGTTCCCTTGGCCTTTGGAATTAAAATAGCCCCACATCATCACATACCCTTCACCATACCTAGAGATTGGAATGTTTTTATGTTGGTTAGCCTAATAGCTGGTTTGATTTGCATTGAGAGATGATTTTATGGAAAGTACTCCATGCCAATCTCTAGGTATGGTGAAGGGTATGTGATGATGTGGGGCTATTTTAATTCCAAAGGCCAAGGGAACTTTATCAGGATCATAGTATCCTGGATCCATGAAATAACTGGCCTTTAAAAATAAAAATCTGCCTGCCTCTATGGGAATTTAACATAGGGGTGTACTTACTTATGCCCCCTGTATTTTAAGGAAGAACATTTATTTATTTACGACACATTATTCATTCATAAAGAATTATTTAAGGACACTATTGGTGTCCTTAAAGGTTGGATTTTTCCAATTTCTTTTAATTAAGGCATTAAGATCAATTTCCAAAAGACGTTTTTATTATTCCTCTTTTTAGTCAACTTTAGCATGGGTGTGTAAACTTATGCAAGCCACTGTACAGTATAACACATTTTCTCAAGGGTGTTATGTGTTTTAATGAACACTAGATTGTGCCACACAACCATTTCAACTCTACACAGCTTATTGAGTCCAGTGTATGTTTCTAATTAAAAGTGTTCAGTTGACTGCCAGTGCATGCAGTTATCCTAGAAGTAGTGTCATATGTGTCAGTACCTTTTTTTTTTTTTTTTTTAAAGTCCATTAAGACACAAGTTGATGTTCTGTTTACTGTGTGTATTAAACCTGATGGGCTTACCATCAGTTTTGGCTTACATGGCATTAATGCATATGTTATATGTATAATGTAAAAGAATACTTGTTATTGTGTTCTATTTTAAGTCTTCATATCAGTGTTTTACTTATTTTAATTTATTATTCTGTTATATGTTTAGCCATTATACCACTAGGTGGAGTATTGCAGTCATATTCCCATATCCTAAAAGGGCCTGACAGGTTCAAACCAGCATTGCATTGTGCTCTTTCTGGGTTCAAGTTCACAAGCTGTGGTAGCAATAAAGTGCTGAGTGTGGAGGAAGAAGCTGCCACTTATTCACTGATCTAAAGCATTAAAACCATTTGGAATGCATGAAGATAAAACCTTTTATTTTAATGAAGACAATAGTTGCTTGTGATCCTCTGAGACTCAAATGTGTAAACAATTATACCATTTTAATAGTGTTATTTATTGAAATCAAAACACAGTGGAGCTGCAACACAGTTAAATAATCAATTGACAGAAGATTAATTGGCTTTTATTGACTATTAAGTCATTTTTCAGCCAGAAATGCCAAACATTTGATGGTTCCAGCTTCTATAATGTGGGGATTTACTGCATTGTTTGAGTTACATTACAGTGAATTGAATACTTATGGGGTTTGGACCGTTTTTAAGACAAAACAAGTCATTCAATGACATCAGCTTGGGCTCTGAGAATTTGTGCTGCTCTCTGAAAATGAAACAAGAAAATAATCAGCAGATGAATCAATAATGACACACATAATATGATGCATACACTGTGGTTTACTGAACACAGTTGTCATGCTATTTCATTAGACAAACATATTTGTCTTATCATAGTAGTCAATCTTTTGCGGGCCCTCCTGTATGCTTTGGAGACTTGGATTGACTGTTCCTTCTCAGAAGTGATTCAGGAGCAGTGTTTGTTAAAGGCAGAGCTGGCATTACAGAATGTACAAGGAGTGGTGAAGGTGTTTAAGACCACACAGCACGTAGTAATTGTAGCACACATTTAGAACATGTAATTGATCAGCTAGATGTGGCAAATTGATGAGTTTATGTGGTTGTGTAGATAGCGGTTTTGTAAAATGTTCTTGAACAAGATGGCGATGGTTGAAGCCAAAAACCAATCGAATCAGCACAGTACTGTGGTAATTAAACTTAAGATGCATTTAAGTAACCGGTATCTTGTGATAAAGGGCTGAGTTTTTTCAGGCTGTATGTCAAGAGGAAGCCTATAGACAGACACCTCTTCCTCCCCTCCACACACACCCACACAAACCAAGCTACTTCCCTTTGTCACAGTTTAATTTGCTGCTATCAGCTCTCTGTGGTCAAACAAGACTCAAGATCACCTAACAGGAGGCTTGTGGTCAGAGGCCTACTTCAAAGTCTTATGGGTCCCAGTTTATGTTGTATTTTTGACCGTGTGATTGATCATCACTCAAGTAGTGATGGGAATATCATTTAGTTATATAGCATCTTTCACAGCATTTCAGTCAAAATACGGTAGATTTTGATTCAATTAAAGCAGCAAAGTGGAACCTAGTTTACATTTTTTTTGCTGCCCGGAAAGCTTGCTTACACACTGCCAATTTTAAATCAAACCGGATCTAACAGGATACAGAGGAGAAAAGTCCAAGTTTATTACTCCAGATAAATGTGCGGCTGACTCACTCGGCGTATGTCTGCCAGTTTTCTGTGTTATTGTACTAGCGCTGAAAGTGGATAGGCGGAGCTCTGAGGGCTACTTTGCATCTCAAGGCCAAAGAGGATGGTGACCTCCCAGATGAAGCATGTCCTAGTCTGCTATCATCAGCCGCTTTAAGGGTCAACAACCTCCACCACATCAGGGCTCCTTACTAGATCAGGGCCGTGTCAACAGAACAGGGCTATAAACATCTTTTTACTACTGTTTGTTCAGGAAAATCTGCGAGTGGATGAGGCTGTGCAGAGCTGTGTACTTACAATGCTTTCAGTGCTGGGTGAAAACATTTTTGAGCCAGGGCCAGGAACATAGTGTTCCCTTTTCTCTGTAGCTGTTTAGTGTGTGACGTCTGCTGGCATTCTGCCTAGCAGGGTCAAGTTGATTCAAATAAGAGAGCATGTTGGCTGACAGAGCCTGGTATGCTGGTCTTGTCTGCACATGACAGGAACTCAGGTTCCTTGTGGATTTTTCCATGAGAACTGATTCCCTCAGGTGTAGTGTTGAGTGATACAGCAAAAAAAGATTGTTTTGTAACCATATCTTGTAAATGAATCTGCCTGATAGTGTATCACAGTGCCACCACTAAATCCATTTTTTTCCCTTTTTAATGTATTTTGTTTGTTTGTTACTTGTTTTGCCTTCATGTAAAGCGTCCTTGGGTCCCTTGAAAGGCGTTACAAAAATCCAAGCTATTATTATCAGTGTACGGTCTCCACCCACAGTATGATTGAGTTTATTGATTTTATTTAATCTTTGACTATGAATTTACTGAATGCTGAGGCCATTTTAAATATCTAATATCCACCTGATATATAGTGGTATTTTATCTGCAGTTTAACACTATGTTCAAATTCATTTAAACATGACCTGTTTCAAAGTTGGATCAAATTATTATTATTTTTTTGAAGTTTAGTAATTATTACTTCATCCCCAGATGACAGAGCTAGAGATCTCAGGTTACGTGTCTGATGGCGAGAGTATTGATGGCACAGTGACTTTGAGTAGACCGGACTCTCCTCTCCAAACTGGTGAGGGCAGCAAAAGGTCAATCAGTGACTGGGTCAGATCTGCTCAGGCGATGCTGCAGACGCCTCAGAAACCGCAGTCCAAGATGCTGTCCAAGACTCCTGAAGACTCCGCCAAAAAGAAAAGGAAATTTCAAAGGTTTGAGTTTTTATTTGATATTTTTAATTTTTTTTAAAAGTCACATCAGATAATGCACCAGTTCAGCTCTTTGTACTGTGATACTGATTCTTATATCTTAATAGGGCTGCACGATTAATCTAATCGCAATCGAGATGTCACTCTGTGTGATTACATACATTTTAGTAGCTAATTATCTACATTTTCCTTGATAATCAAGTAAACTCATGATACCATTATATCGCAGTCGTCATCGCAGAATTGTAAAACGCAATCACAATATGACTTTTTCTCCAAATCATGCAGCGCTATATCTTAACGAAGAGTATCTGCTGATATATTCCCGAGCCAATACTAATGTTCTCAATTTACTACAGTGTGTGGAACATGAGGTAACATGAGGCCAGCGATTGTTGTGGTGCTAAAAACTGAGTCAGTTACCCTGACTGAATGAATGTAACTGATCGCACATAATTTTATGACATTATTGTAGCTGATACCTGATTAATAAGGTTGGTACTGGCCCAATATTGATCAGTGCATCTCTACCGCACATTATATATATATATATATATATATATATATATATATCTATCTATCTCAAGTGTCACAGTGTATTGCCTCATTATAAGAGCAATTAAATGAATAAGACGTATTGCTTGCTGCCAGACGACCGTCAAACTTTGTTTCCACTGCAGAACTGATGATGAAAGGGACACCTGGTGTCATGATGTGGGTGCTGAATGTCATTGCCATCTCTAAGCCCACCAATTCTGACAGATGGCTGGATCTGTAGTCTTTGACAGCTTGTGTTTTGCATCAAACAATCTTTTTCTTTGAAATAAACAGTTTTACACATGCTTTTCTTCTTGCGTAACGTCATCTATTGTACCTCTGTGTTTGTTTGTTGCATAGTGGAGGTCTGGCTGAGAGGCTGAATCGACTCCAGTGCAGACAGAGGTCAGCTGTTAGTTTCTGGAGGCACCAGTCCATCTCTGACACCTCAACAACAGGTGATTCATGCACAAAGCTACTGGATTGTCCACAATTACACCCAGGATGCTGCACACATTCACCTCTGAATCACCATTCACTTTTAACGCTGAACCTGGATTTGTGAGTGGGATGAAGCCCGTCTCTGAGCAGGTGTGATTTTTTTTTTTTTTTTTTTTTTTTTTTTTTCTTTGTGATCGTATTGGAGAGGCCACGCTGAGAGAAGTGCCGGCTGTAGGTTGATCACTGTGGCTCCAAACATTGAACTCAATATGTAGGTGACAGGAAACTGCTTGCCTAGTTCTTTTTTCCTTTCTGTGGTGTACCAAACACCTTGTGTTCTCTTGTTGTTAAGTATCTCCTTTTTATAATAGGACACAAGCAGTGCCTTAAAGGTGACAGTTGATTGTGGAAAAAGAAAACACCCACCCATCCAACTAAGAGAGAGTTTGTGGCGTAATGTCTGACTAATGTGTAAAGAATTAAAGCGTGGAGGATTATTATAGAGTTTTCAAACAATTAAAGTCAGATGGCGTGCAGAGTGCATAATTGAATCTTTTAAGGAGAGTTTATTTTTTATATGTTCCACTCCCTGGTACAGTCTTAACAATACCACTATTACCTGAATATATCATGCTGTTACAGGACACCTGTTTATCTTTGTTGCTGTAATTTTGGCGTGTGATGTAACTGCACTCGCACAGGCTTTGAATTGTTGCCCTACATAATGCCCTGCCTACAACTTATCAGATCATTATAGGCCAAGAGGAGGACTTAAAGACAGTGTTGGCCTACTGCCCCGGGTTATTTTGATAATTTGTAATCTGGGACCTAAATGCACGAAGCACAAATGAAGCACTTCAAATTCATGTTTGGACAAATGCATGTTAAAACTTCACTCAAAATAATTTTTTTGCGCCCTTTGATATGATTTACTTTTATTGTATTAAAATCCCCCCTATGGCCACTTCCAGGGGTTTTTATGGCTTCACGTCACTGAACTGCATCTACTGTGAGCTCTCATGGTGCAATTTTCACAATTCAGTGCAATCAAGTTTACACACAAAATGTACATACAGCCAAGTTGCTGTCTTATCTCAGTTTGATTTACAGCTTCAGGACATTGTCCCGATTTGCTCTTCTTAATAATCTCTGTTGACTTTATTGTTTCTGGCCAGAAGCATAGTCAGCTCCATGGTAAAATTCCAAATCACTCGGCAGGATTCACTGTTTCATATCCAACTCAGCCTGAGTCAATAACAGCTTCACAGTTATGTAGTGCGAATTGTTCTGATGCTAAAAGTAAATTACTTACGCATAATGAGTCCCACAGAGAGCAAGAGTGCACTCTTTTACGCACGCGCGCACACACTCACTCACTCACTCACTCACTCACTCACTCACACTCACTCACACTCTCTCTCTCTCTCTCTCTCTCTCTCTCTCTCTACATATGTGGTGTTGTTGCTCTCCTCTCCAGTGGACAGGCCTGGCGTGCTGGTGCTGGAGGTGCTGGAGGTTCAGGAGGAGTGCAGCATGCAACTGGCGCACTGTGAGCATCACCGGCCTCTCGGAGAGGGCCACCAACACAGCAACCCTCTCTCTGAGGAAAAAGCTCGTATGCTGGTGTTGTTTAACAGAGAGACTGCTGCCCAGCTGACTCCTGCACCCAGAGATATTGTCCACATATACCCGCCATGGTGAGAGGATGCAGTACATGTCACGCTTTAAAGTCCCCCTCCACTTTAAAATATGTTTTGCTTATTGTTACTTCACCTGGATGTTCGAGCTTCACTGTGTAGAATGATGCATGTGCAGAGTTTGACACTAGCATTTTTGGGGCTTTTCCCTTTATTTGATAGTGACAGTGGATAGATAGGAAAGGGAAGAGAAAAAGTGGGGATGACACGCAGCAAAGGGCCATAGTCAGATTCGAACCCGGGCCGCTACAAGATGCTATGACCTCACAACTAGTTTGGAGCCAATGTTGTGTCCAGTATGCAACTTACACAAGTGTGAGGAGGAAACTTGAAACCTCCAGTGGACATACACTGAGACTGGACTTTTCAGTAAAGTAGGAGAGTTGTTGTTGTTGTTGTTGTCAGATGTCATTTTACAACTTTGAAGTTTCCTTTTTGTGAAAAAAACGTCTTAAAATGTGTCTAAACGAAAATCACATTTTGCTGCAGCTTGCTTACAGTTTGATTTGAATATTTGGTGCTGCAGGGCAGTTAGCAGGGTCTGATTATTATGATTATTAATGAATCTGCTAATTATATTCTTGATTAATCATTAGGTCTATAAAATGTCTGAATCTACTGATGAAACTTTTTCTTGTGCTTTTGTTTTTTGATTTTTAACATCATTTCTTGGCAGGCGATAAAAAACTTAAAAGTTACACAATATGAGACTGACTCACTATGCGCAGGACAAAGAGTAAGAGCATCTCATAAAATAATGCCGAGGAGACATACTGGTTGACAAAATACAACACTTGAATATACATTCAACATGGAAAATAAGTTTAAAAATAATTCTGTAGAACTCAGAATTCTTTTAGGTTTGAAGTTTTAAAATGTACTGTTCTCAGCTCACAATAATAAGCAGCAAAGGCCCAGATGTGTGACAGGGCGTAGAGGCTAGTAGGGGGGGAGGCGTTTGTGTGTTTTCGTGATTGTTTTGGAGTTGGAGTGAGGCAGTGGTTGACTCCAGCTGTTGGGAGTTTAGGTTGAGTGTACTCTGGAATATCCAGGCTGGCGGAAGCGCAGAGGCCTCCTCAGCGCTCTGACGTCACAAACAGCTCCAGGGAATGCTTCACATTCCTCTTCCTGGCAGTAGTTAGGTCATTTCCAGCAAGCCGGGGGAAAAAACACAGGATTATTTTCTGGAGCATTTGGGAGCAGAGTGGTTGGAGCCAAAGGGCTGAGATTGAAAACACATGGTGGTTTGAAAGTATCTCTGGCTTTAGCACCTCTCCTTCCCTGTTGTATTTTATTCTTGAAGTCACAAGATCAAATAGAGCCCCCACCAAACATTCCAATTAACTCTTTCAAAGATTTATTTCTCTTCTGAACAAGCGTCCTTAAATCCTCTTTTGTTTATGTAAATTACTTTCAGCAGTAATAGCATTTGGTCTACATTTATAATCAATCAATATTTTAGCTCAAAAATAGTCATAACCAGGAAATGCTGATGACAAGTTGAATATTCTCCAAAGAGATAATCGATATCCAACAGCGACTGGCTGATATGAGGAAAAACCTGGAATTTAGAGCATCAGTGCATCTGATAAAATTCCTCTTTATCAGTTTCCTGTGTGGCACTCATAAGGGGTTAAACTCCTCCACAATTCCTGCAGTGAGTATGTTCGCTCCTCCCACTTCCCACGCCTTGTTGTGAGTGGGCCGAAGCCTGAGCGGAAATACCTGCAGGGATTGTTAATTTACCGTCTGTGACGGCAGCAGCCGGGGCCACTCCTTCACCCAGATACCTGTCTGATGATGACCTCTGCCCACTCACCTGTTCACAAAAGTATCACACTTCCTGGGCGGGTGTTGTACCTGTTCTCGTGAACTGTACGTTCCGCTCACTCCGTCACTGAAAAACTAATCTCTGCTCAGATGATTGAATGATAAGCGTTTCATCATAAGTACAAATACTCATGCAGTGTCACGTACTACATGTGTACAAGGAATTTGTTGTGGTGCAGGTGTAAAGATGTGTAAAGAGTACTTTACTGTTAAAGTTGGTTGAAATGGCACTTATTATAACTGATTTACATCCTGCTTGGTAATTTAATGCATAACATTGCATCATATATTATAAACTGATTGTATGTTTTAGGTTGGTATTAATCTGAAAAGTAGCTAATAACTTCATCTATACTGTTGTCAACTATATTCTCAAATACATGCTGTGGAGTAAAATGTGCAATATTTCCCTCAGAAATGTAGTGCAGTATTAGGATTAAGTGGCATAGAATAGAAATACTCAAATTAAGTAAAGGTACTCCAAAATGTAATGTAAGTAATGTTACTGTCCACTGAATTTCAAAAAAAGGTTTTCATTGTAAAATAAAATCCAGCCACTCTGTTTGGGGGTGTTTTATGGATATCTAGCTAGCACTGCACATATTGATCATTTGTATTATTTATTACCATTTTCAAGTAAATATTTAGTCTAAAATGTTGAAAATCATTGTGCACGCCTACTCTTGACTAGGAGTCCGTATTTCTTTTACCATACGATCATACAAAGAGAAGCAGATTTTAGAAGTGTAACCAACGGACTAAAATTATTGAATGTCAGAATACCTGCGGTATCATTTTCAGTTAAGTGACTAATGGATGAGTTGTCCAAGTATCTGCACAAGCATGGTGAAGCATACAGTATGTACTGGATGTGGCAAATGCATAACATTGTATTAGTCATGCTTGACTGCATATAGTGACGATGGATAAAACAGTGCCATGAACATGTGCGTATACTTAAAGGCAGTCAAGGACAAAAACCAGACTACCTACTACATTATCATTTAAAAACTTGATTTAGTTGTTGATTTAACTCTATGAGGCGTTTAATTGTGTCCACCCTCTTTCTACGTTGTGTACTGGGAAGTTTGAATATCTATTGGAATATTTGTCTTTTGAATATATAATCATAATTGTTTTTAATTATTATGAATCATGCTCCGCTTTGTTTCGTAGGAGGACACAGCATTTACAGTGACTCATTTATATCAATGAGGATGGATTAAATATGAGAAACACCCCTCTGTCTAATGGAATAAAATTCAACAGAATGACAAACTACCCCCCACAATAACCATAAACACCTAAATAAAGACTTAATAACCTTTGCAAAGATCGCATCGACTGCATTTAGTTATAGCTTGTTCTACCTAAAACTGTCAACTGAGGGTATATGATGATTTGTTTTCTGAATTATATTCTCTTCCCTTCCTGTTTTCCATGTATATCCTAACAAATGGTTTCTTCCACTTCATCTGTGTGTTTTTACTTGTTGTATTTCTCTGGTTCAACTAAGCTAGCTCTGACATGTTGGGAAGGTTCCAGACACTATTATCCTTGTCACATATGGAGGGAATTAAGTCGTCACTCAAACTTACCACAAACAACGGGCCATATAATTATCGTTCAAGTTGTTTTATTCTCAGGCTTGGTACCACTCAGGTGTGTCATTTACCTAGAAAACACTTCGCCGGAAATGTTTTTCTTAAATTTTATGGAGAGAAGTTCAGCATCTTCTTCGTACACACAGATGAGTGGAATATGAGCTGGTAATGGTTCAAAATGGGTCATATGAAACACGGGAGCACTTCAGGTCACACATACACTGTCTTTGCAATTGATTTGTTTTTTTTAATTAGCGAACTCTCAGCCTGTTTGTGACGAGTGTTGAAGTGTTTTTCCACACCTGATGTCACATTTGGAAAGTGATTTAATCAAGTTGTGCAGAGCTGCGAGGTGTAGCCTTTTAAGGTGTAGCCCTTACATGGAAAATGTGTCTTTTACCTCAGTAAAAAAGGACAAATGCATCTGTTTTGTGTTTTCACTTGTCTCGGAAGAGGTTAATGTTTTTGAACTTGTACTCTGCGCTGGGTGGTACCTAGTAAAGAGACCTGTGGAGGTGGTTGGTACCTTATCTTAGTTTGACATTCAAAAGTCTCGAGCTCTCAGCCCCCTATGTTTGTGCAATAATGTACTCCATTGAATGTACTGTAAAAACTGAGTCTTTGCATCTGTTATCAACGGAATCACAACCTGAAACTGTTTATTGCCCAACACCTTAAATATGTTTAATTTCATGGTAAAGAGTCCCAAACTCAGTAAGAAAGTGCAGAGTCAAGGTGTAGAATGCAGCAAGAGCACTGAAACTACTGCTGTACCCCGAATCTAAAACTCATGAACGTTATCTCTTTGCAGGCAAAGTCTTTCTATAGAGGGTTTCAGCTGTGACATTATTCTGAACACACACTTCAGCCAGAAAGTCTACTCTGCTACCAAACCAGCCAACATGTCCATTCCTAGAGGCCTGCTCTCAGCAAAAAGGTGCCATCCGTATTCTTTGTGTAAGGTATTTGGACTACTGGAGGAATGCAGGACCACAGAGGTGATCAATGCCAAACACGTGCGTATGCATTGATATCATTAGAATAACGTGCCTTACATTTCATTCCCAATTCAAAATGTACTGTATTTAGTATAGTAGTTCATACTGTGTGAGGCATCAAACACACCTTTTTAAACCCCCTGGTAATGCCTCTTAAACTCTGTCACTCACCTTCAGTGCACATTCAGTCACTATGACAGAAAAATGGCATCAGTCCAATAAGCTACTGGCCATAAGGTTCTACTCAGGTTTAGTTGTTTACTTGCAAAAAACAAAATTGAATTCACACATCAGGAAGCTTGTGTCAACATTCTTTATACATGTAATATGAATTTATTCTTTTATAAATTCATATAAAGTCACAGGTGCAACTGTGCGAACATATTTTGCCACAGGGTACGTTGCTTTCATTTCACAATCCGATTTTTTTTTTTTTACCAAAAGTAATGACAATAAGTGGAGGTGGGTTTAAATGTATGTTTGATTTCTTGACTCTAAAGTTCTGTTTGCTTTAAGTTAATACAAATAAATGATGGCTGAAAAACATGGCAACATCAGCCATGCCCTCCTTTTAAAACAGGTTTCTAATGCAGCTTCAAGAAAAGGTGAACACTGCTCACTCCCATGATGTGTGTTGACAACAAACTATGCATATTTCTGTGTGATGGCATAAACTTGCCAAGTGAAATTAGTCTTGTTTGTTTATGTGTAATACACGTACACGGAGCATAGGGATGCAACAAATGATTATTTTCATTATATATATTAATAATTTGGTCTATATCAGAACACAGTAAAATAAAATAACAAAAATGCTTATCACTAGTTTCCAAATCCAAGTTGACCTCTTGAAATGTATTGTTTTGTCCAACCAACAGTCCACAACTCAAAGAGAGTCTCATCATATGATATTTAACTGACTCAGCATTTATTCATACTTGAGAAGCTGAAACTGGCATTTAATCTTAAATAATGAGTTATCAAAATACTTGCAGATCAATTTTCTGCCAATCAACTAATTGATTATTTCACTAAACGTTGCAGCTTTAAGGTGTAATACATCATTTACATTAACTAATGTTTCATTTCCCTCTCTATCTTCCCTTCAGGTTGTGGCCTCCAATGCTCTGTGCAGTTTTGGAGGTCCAGGAGTTTTAACAAGACACTGCCTTTCTCTCCTGGAAGCTATAGAGGGGCTGGGCCAGGCTGGCTCTGTGGGGCAGGACGTGGAGGTGGTGGTCCAGAGAGTTTACTCCATCCCTGTGTCCATCCTCAAGCCCAGACTTCCCACCAGGTCTTCCTCAGCTCCTCCTCCTGCAGAAAAAGGCAAAACCAGGTACTGTTGGACCAGTTGATAATTGGCAGCCCAGTGAGACCTTTGGTTTGTCACTTGATACCAAAAGGGGTACAGAGAAATCACATTTTATCTTCTTTGTATGCTTCTCTCCCACAATATAAATTACTCTTTTTGAAAGAAAGAAAAAATGCATACTGGTTTCCTTGGTCTCAGACCTTGGTGGCACAATGTGTGTACGTGGTTGAGCTATTGTTCACAGTGCAGTGGGCCCCACAAAGTGCTCACATTGTCTCCAGCCATATGGCATTGCTTGACAAAGGACACAAACATTTCTAATTGAATCCAGCCCCTCTGTGAGCGATTCTGGCCAATTCTCGGGAAAGGAAGCATGTTTTCAGAATATCGTGCACCAGCAAGCCAGAGTTGAATTGGTGCCCACACCTACTCCACTGGGTGGAACAGGTTTGCAGCAGCTTTTATTACCTTAATGCTCTAAATGAAACGGCAACTATATTGTATTCGGGTGTAAAAATGGCATGCCTCTCAGCATTACAGAAATTGTACAGTTGTGTGGAATGGGGCGAGATTTGCTTTAAAGGTCCCATGGCATGAAAATTTCACTTTATGAGGTTTTTTTAACATTAATGTGAGTTCCCCCAGCCTGCCTATGGTCCCCCAGTGGCTAGAAATGGCAACAGATGTAAACTAAGCTCTGGGTATCCTGCTCTGACTTTGAGAAAATGAAAGCTCAGATGGACCGATTTGGAATCTCCTCCTTATGATGTTATAAGGAGCAAGGTTACCTCCCCTTTCTCTGCTTTGCCCGCCCAGAGAATTTGGCCCACCCATGAGAAAGAGAGAGACATCATGGCTTTCAAACGAGCAAAGTGGCAGTTGGTCAAGGCCACACCCCTCTCCTCCTCAATAGCTACAGACACAGAAATGGCACATCCTAAGTAAAGCTCATTGTGGGACTGGCTCTAGTGGCTGTAATTCTGCACCAAGGCTGAATTTCGGGAAAGAGACTTCAGATACAGTATTAGGGGACCACTAAGGCCTATATAAAAGAGACTTCAGATACAGTATTAGGGGACCACTAAGGCCTATATAAAAGAGACTTCAGATACAGTATTAGGGGACCACTAAGGCCTATATAAAAGCATCCAAAAAGGAGCATGTCATGGGACCTTTAACTGTGGTTTATCGGAAGTTGAATCTTACACATTGTATTCATATTCATTGAAAAAAACTTTACTCATAGAGCTTGAAACGATTAGTTGATTTTCAGACAATTAATTCTGACCTATTTTGATAATTTAATAATCATTAAAGCCTTTTTATAAGAAAAATGAAAAAAAGATAGCTGGTTCCAGCCTCTGAAATGTGAGGATTTTAGGCTTTTCTTTGTCACACATGATAGTTAACTGAATACCTTTGGAGTTTCAGACACAACAAGACATTTGAAGACCTTGGGCTGTGGGAAATTGTAGTGGGCATTTTTACAATTTCTCTGACATGTTATTGACAAAGCGGTTAATCAAGAAAAAGACACGGAGCAACATTTGTATTCATTTTGAGTTTTGTTTTGGTTACCTGGTGAAAGTAAGTCCACTATTCACTCTCGATTAGCTCTGTTTTTGTCTCCACCAACTCCTGAAGGAAATATCTAGCTCTTTAGCTGTTGAATGCACCACAATGTTCGCCAGTTAGTTGCTAACTTTGTCGTTTTGGGTTTGGCTGTAGCGCAAAGCAGGTTTATCAGACCCTTTAGCTGAAAACAGCTGCTTGTTGTGACTGGAAACAATGCTGATGAGAGCAGTGAGATGTTGTGGGCTGTAACACCAAAACAACGAGCTTAAAGACGCTAGAGATGCACCGATTACAATTTTCTAGGCCGAATCCGATTCATTGCGTTTGCCGATACCGATTTTAGCCGATTCCGATTTTATTTTTTCGAACCACTTTACAGCACACACAAATATTTATTTTCTATCTTTTCTTTAATAGAACATTTTGCATAGAACATTTTTTGATCAGATAATTGGTCGCTATAAAATAGAACTATTTAAATTTCTCCTGGTGTGGGAAATTCACACACATCTAAAGTGCAATGTTATGGAAGAACCATTTCCTTTTTACATCCAATATCCAACTAAAAAAATGTGATATATTTGGCAAACTAAACTTCTGTATGAAAACAGGTAGTAGCCGAATCCAGAGTTATTAAACTAGGCATGATGAACGCGCATAATGAATGCTAGCAGACCCGTGGAACTGCGCCCTGCTCATGTCGCCCTGCACTGCGCATGCTCATATGACGGTTCTCCCGAGGTCCTGTAGCTGTAATATTGGATATAGCTAATGTTTGTAATTCACCATGTGTTCTATTAATACATCCATGGTATTATCTTATAATACATCCGAGGGATGTATGTATGCTGTAAAGCCTGTAATGTGGATGTAACGTCATTGGCGTTTCCCAAACTGCCGGGGCTATCGGCTAGTAGCTAATATCAGCGGTAGCTAGCATGGGTGTATTAAGAACGGTAACACTGTACATAGCTATGTGCCTAGATAATGTTACTACAGACATAGTGATTACATCGCCTTGGTTCTCTCAAAACATCCATAGTTTATTTTGATAAGCATTACTACATTGTATTAGTGTTATAATGAACATTGTCGTTGACTGTTGATGTCAATGACTGCAGGCTAACCTTAGTAGCTAGCGCTAGCTAGTATCTAGCTAGTAGCATGACATAATTATTACCAGTGTTGGGGAAGTTACTTTTAAAAAAGTAGTGTTTGCTCGTTAAAAAGTAATCTGTTACTTTACTTAGTTACCCCCTATGGAAAGTAACTTTTTACATTACTCGTTACTTTTACGTTACTTTAAAAGCAGGCGTCTCTGGCAGAGACTGAAGTTAATTATACAAAAACTATCTTTGACCATAAAGCCAATCTATAGTTTATCAGTGAAGTGTCTGAACTACACTGCAGACTGGATTCTCTACTCACAGAGTGACAGCTGATTCATTATGAACGAGTCAAGCACGGGTTGAATGCACATGATGCACATAACACTGATGATTACATCTCCTTGGTTGTCTAAATACATCCATCGTTTATTTAGATAAGCATGTAAACGATCAGGAACAACGAAAACACAATGTTTAACTTTGGTGAATATTTTAGACAATGAAACAGAGTTCATGAGTTCGCCACGTATACCATGGATGTATAAAGAGAACGAACTATACTTGTAAGAGTCACGAGAGAGAAGCTCATGAACGCACATGTTGCTACTGGTTGCTACGACAACACAAACATGAGCTCTCTCATTGGAATGAACGGGGCTTCACGCCGAACGCTGTATCCAGTTCTCTTAATACATCCATGATTTGACCGGCATTAAAATCGGCATATGTCAGACTGACCGGCCGGTCGCCGGTCATGGCCGATCACTTGAAAATCGGCCAATTCCGGTCATCAGCCAATCAATCGGTGCATCTCTAAAAGACGCTAAAACACTGCAGAGTCGAGTCTTGATCCTCTGCATTATCCTCGGCATTATCCTATGTGTGACCAATCCCATCACATGTAGTTATTTTTTCCATTGTTGATACAAAATATTGATTTTTGCGTCTTTAAAAATGTCCATTCTTATTTTATTAGTGCATATTTCTATCCAGTGATAGTTATCTTGTTAAAAGACTTGCATTGTGAGCTCTTCAAAGCTTCCTGTGTTATTGAAATAACTTAAAGATTTACTTGAGTGGTCTTGTTGTAGTTAATGAATCGGTGAATGTTCTATTTGAAGCAAATCCAGCGATCGTGACCTTTAGTTGCCTGGCCCTCCCCAGGCTTGTTGTTATAGTTCATTGCTGAGTAATAAAAGACAAGGAAAAACTTTGGTTCCTCTGAGAAGCAGCCCTAGGGGCACTCTGTGGTGAAGGGAGAGCCCCGGTCAGCTGACAGGCTAAACTAAATGAGGGTCGTAATATGAAACTTGCTCCTGCCATGCTGCTTCTGCTGGCTGGTAAACAAACACCGCCCTCTGACCGGAAACACTTCTGCCCCTCCCTCCCCTTTCTCTCTAACTCAACCAGATTCAACAGGCTCAGTTGGTAGTAAAAAGATGGAGGTTAGGGCCTGAGTTCAAAATATGTGGCCTGTTTATTGTGACAAATTTAAATATTGTCTGGAAAGACAATATTTCTAATCATAAGTCCTGCATTTTATTTTGGTTATAACCCTGGTTCTAAAATATGTAAGGTACACTTGTATGCCTGTATTAGAGGTTCTGGTTTAAATATCAACTTCTTGGTACATTGTGTTACTTATAGTCACAGGATGCATGCTTGCTCTGCAGTGGCTAGAATAGTTTACTTCGCAGCCCACTTGCCCTACTCTGTATAAAGACAGTTTGTACCTCTCATGTTGTGTCCCCAACCTCTATGACTCACTCCCCTAGTCAGCATGCTTATTTTATCCTTTTATTGTTTAGCCTCGATGTTATAACACACAAGGGAGGGAGGCCAGTATATTTATGCCTGAAAAAGATGTTAAGTTCCCGTAAATTCAGAAGAATAAACAAGAAGATTAACTGTTGCAGGAAGTGAGGATGGGCTAGTTGTTGTTTTTTTTCCCTCTGTGGAGAAGGAACACAATGTGCTGCAAGGATCCTGTTACAACCGTGTTGATCAGTCTGCCTGCACTGATTGGTGGACAACACATAGGAAGGAATCCCGCCTGTCCGCCCCCCACCAATGAGGCCTCTCTGCTTTATTCTTTATGTGTGGGTCACTTACGTGTGTGTGTGTGTGTGTGTGCGCGCGTATGTGTGTGTGTAGGAGCATGTGTGTGTGTTGCACAGACTCAGTGGATCATAGTTCCTGGAAGAAAACCTGAGTTGCTGAGAATTCTGTGATGGCTCACAAAAACAAATTCCTGAAAACGGCCTGTGGCTAAGAGTTTTTTTGGGAGTGAGGGGTCTCTGTTTGAGGCAGTCGGGCTGTGAACAGTTAAAAGGAGGAACTGAATGGGGGGGTGTTACCACCAAGAGTCTTATCACCCATTTCTTTCAGTTTTAATATGAAGTTGTTTGCAAGTTCAGACAAACCGCACTAAAAGTGAAAGTATTCATATTGTAGTCATATTGATTTATTAATGGATTTAGCCTGGTACAATTTTATAAAACGAGTAATTGATTGAGAGTAATTGATATAAACTCCTGGTTTCACTCATAATGATTAAGTACAGAACGCAGTATGTAACTTGCATTTTGTGTATTTATTGAAGATCTTTTTCCTCTATGCCCCAATCATTGTAAACATTCATCCTTTGTTGTCCAAAAATGATTACAAACACATCAATGAGCCACACTGTTGAACTAGGTCTTCATTATGCTATCAACATGCTTACTGTAGATCATTTTGAATCAATCCAACAAACACTGTGCTGCTGCTGTAAATATTAAAGTGCCCATATTATGAAAAAAACACTTTTTCTGGGATTTGGGGTGTTCTTTTGTGTCTCTGGTGCTTCCACACACATACAAACTTTGAAAAAAATCCATCCATGCTGTTTTGAGTGAGATACGGTTTCTGAATGTGTCCTGCCTTCAGTCTCTGGGTGAGCTGTTCAAAATCGTGACGTCACAAGCCGTAAATGACCTGGCTAACCGCAACCATTAGCTCGTAGCGTTAGCATACTATCTCGTTCTCAATAGCAAAGCACTGCAACAACACACACAAGTTCACCATAATCTACAAAAGAACTACTTACATGTGCTCCCTCATTTAGAAGTCTCCCAGTTAATCCTGCCTTGTAACTGACCGAAGTTGGAGAAACAGCCTTTCTTTTACTGTCTATGGAGCTAGCTAGCTGACATGATCTACATCTGAGCTACTGCGCATGTGCGAGTGCAATCAAAGATGGTGCAGAAGAAGAAAAGAGGTCTCACTCTGTAGCTAAAACAGAGACCAGTTGAAAAGAGGATCTGCAGCAGTGAGAGAGAGCGGTGCAGTACAACAAAAATATGGTGTTTTTTGAAAATTAAACCATGTAAACCTATTCTGGTACAACCTTAAAATACAATGATGAACCTGAAAATGAGCATAATATGGGTGCTTTAAAAATTTTAATGGAATTTCTGTGATGTAATGGGTATGCATTGTGTGTCTAGTGTGGACCACAGAAAGTAGCTGACTGCTGCGGCATCAGATAATGGGGATCCTTTTAATAAACACACTCACGAAAGCACCAAATTTGCTGCTGTTCTCTGTTTTGCATCACTCTAAATTTGATGTTTTGGACTGTTGGTTGGTGAAGCAATTTAAAAACTTTTTTTAAACTTATTTTGATGTTTTCTAGACGAAACCATAAATTACAAGACAGATCAATTAATAATGAAAGTTATTGTTAGTTCTAGCCTATTGGTTACATTTCTATGACCGGGCTCATCGTAGGTCAGTAGCCTATTTTGCATTCACAAGAATGTGAAAGTGTTCAGGCATTTTCTTGTCTGGCTTGGCAAAGTGTCCAATGTGTCAGCAAATCATTAAAGTAATATAGACCATCCATGTAAAATGGGGTTGTGTTCTGTACTCTGTGTATAGTGCCATAAGCATAAAACCTACAGAAAACATAATTTGTCTCATTTGTATGTTCAACATTCCAACACGTACTATAGGTCTGGTTTTGGATTGTGAATAAAGCAAACAACTGAGAATAATCTTGGAGAAAACATGGGCCTACACCACCAGAAGTCATGTCAGGAATGTTATTGAGATATCTATTTCCAGGTCTCTAAAAACACCCGGACAGACCCCATGTTTACTAACAGAATCCATTTATAGGCCTAATCAGGTGGTTAAAAACACTTTCAAAACTTTCCCAATGTCTGGGATGTTTGCATGCATGCACATGCACGATGGGCATGCTGACAGTCCTCCTCCTATCTTGATTTTTTTTCTTCTTCTTCTTCTTCTTCTTCTTCTTCTTCTTCTTCCCTGGCCGTTGCTCGTCTAACCAGGGGATATGAACTCTACTGTTTACTCTCAGGGCTGGTACAGGGCTGTGTCTGGGCTTGATACACAGCAGCTCACTGCCTCACAACTTTGTGGGCCAATGGTCTTTTCTGTCAGCAGCAGCAGCCTGTCAAACCAGTCACCAGCATTACACTTCCAAATGTCAGTACTAAGGCTTAACTGTGTATTGTAAGCGTGTTACCGGGAACAGTGGTGTTTTATTCCTATAAATGCTTAATTGTATAATATTCATTTTCGAAAAACAAACAAACAAATAAGGATCAAATTATCTGATTTAAAAAAATCTAATTGGAAAATGTCATTATTACAATAGTATTTCCAATGCAAATACTTGTACTTGAGCCATTTATTTATTACTTATTTATTGATTAATTCATTCATTCCTTCCAACCCCAGTAGCATACAGGTCACTTTAGGCCAGGACAAAAGCAACAGCCAAAGGAAACAGAAATGTACTCTGCACACAAGATACTCCAAGTTTCCGAAGAAAAAATAATGAATCAAGTCACAAAACTCGAAATCTCAAGTCAAGTTTCACTTACTAGTTTATTGTAGCTGAATTTGGTTAGTTGCTATGATACTCTCGATGTTTAAACTTTCAATAATTTGGAGATCTTTTAGGAGGTTTGTTTTGCCTAAAAAGTTAAAAGGGACATCTTTTTTTAACTTCAAGAACTGACAAATGTTTGACAACGTAAGATTCAGATGAAAATCATTTTAATCTTATAGCAGGTCAGATCTTTGGAAAATCAAGGTATTTTTCAATGAAATAACAATCCTCAACTATATAAATTTAAAGGTACCATGTGGAATGTTTGACCACTGGTAGCGCTAAGGAGCAATGTTTTCACAAGTGGGTTCCAGTTTTGTTGGTATTGTGCGCCGCCACGAGGAATGACGCCATACGAATCTGCTGCTTGTTTCATACTATTCGGCTGATGAACAGTTGCAAGGAAACGTAGCAATATACCAGAAAACGCAGTGAAGGAGGAGACTGCTAGCAAGAAAACATGGATGTTAACAACGCACACAGTGCATTTTGGTAAAAGACACTTCATGTAAACGGAAACTTTAGTTTGTTTACGTCACAGGACACTTTTAACACGATTAAGAAGTATTGAGATTAAAATCAATGTATCAAACCAGTCCAATTGTGTCTTTTTGTTTTTTTTGCCCAGGCTCTGTGTGCTTGTCCAGGATAGTTATGGGATGTTCAGCGTGGTCCAACTCGACCTCCTGCCCTACAAAGATGACCTCCAGCAGTACTGCCGCATGTGGCAGGGGAGGATCTGCTTGCTGAGAGGCATTAAAGTGGTGCAGCGGGTCACTCGAGAAAGGTGAGACCCACACACTGTTCCATTCCTCCAAGCCCGGGTAGCTTTTCACCTGAATTTCAGCCTGAGCCATGGGTAAACTTCTATCAATCTTCAATACCAATCTGTGATACGGATTTCTGCAACAACAACCCTGGCTAAATACCTCAGGTCCTTGTGCTATAGAGGCACCGAACCTCAAGCTAAACCATCACAAATTCGCTTAAGTGTCTAATGTGGGACTCTCCAGTATTTTAAACCACAGCAAATTTGCAGCTCATATTAACCTGATTATGCTGTCCTGTCGGCAGTGCAACTGTGTTTACATGTAAAGTGATACCGAGGTGCACACTCTGTGTCCCTTGTGAGTTTCCATAGTGAGGATCCCAGATTAGAAGCAGTTAGAAGAACTGACATGGGAACATTTAGAGACTGGCTGGGTGTATGTTTACATCCTCGGTGGTGTTTTCAATGCCACCGCAGCCGATAATGTCTCTGGAGGTTTTCTGCGGTCCAACTGTGATGGATGGGCTATCTACACTGCTCGCACATGGGCCATCTTGCTAGCTCAAGTGAAACAAGCACGTGGGCCTTGTTGGGATAAATCAGTCATGTATTCTCCCCCCCCCCCCAGTTTTTGTAGAACCAGTAAATATAGGCCTTCCAAGCATATCATAATTATCATACATACCTTAAAGGAATAGTTTGACATTTTGGGGAATACGCTTATTTGCAGAGAGTTGACACCACTCTTCATGTCTGAGAGTGGTATCAATCATCTCATCTAATTCTCGGCAAAATAAGTGAATAAGCGTAATTCCAAAATACTTCCCAAGTCTAACTATTTCTTTAACAATCTTAGTCTTTGAGGGGTGTGTGGTTTCTTAACAATCAGAGGTCATCCTGGCACCCATGCGAGTAGTGTGACATTAACGTTAAGCGTAACTCTCGCCAAAATGCAACCTAGGGTCTTTTTGTGAATGTACCCGAGTCAAACTTTCGTTTAAAAGCATATTTAGGACGGAAGCGCCACTTTTAAGATTTACCGTATTTTCGTTTTCGGTCAAATGGCCTTTTGAACGGGAGTGCTAGGGGCACTACTATGATCACATCAAAATCACTATTTTTAAAACACTAAGAAGGCTCCACACAACATGAAACTTTGCTCGAAGTATCAACAGGGGCTCTACAGAGTGTACTAAAAAGAGGTTTTGAACGACTCACTGTAG
Organism: Sander vitreus; assembly: GCF_031162955.1. NCBI lineage: Eukaryota > Metazoa > Chordata > Actinopteri > Perciformes > Percidae > Sander > Sander vitreus. Next base: position 14,149,816 of record NC_135866.1, read on the forward strand.
CAGTTGTTGTTTACGCTCTCCGCCATCTTGCCAGTCAAAAAGTGTCGATCTCCGAATGCCAATGAACGGACTCCATAGGAGGAAATGTCTTTCTTATATGAGGCTCTTTTTTCAACTACGAGGTCAATATTGTTTTTCACTAATGACAAAACAGCGCATTATCCGTGCATTTATATGGAACTAAGCTTTAGGAGCTTTCCATCTTTACTCTCCTCCCTGTTACGTTGCATTCGGAGATTGACTCTTTTTGACTGGCAAGATGGCAGCGACCGGAAACGCCAACAGCTAAAGTGAGTCGTTCAAAACCTTTCTTTTTAGTAAACTCTGTGTACACAAACAATGTTCTCAATGCTCAAGTTCATGTGTAGAGCCTCTGGTGATACTTCGAGCAAAGTTTCATGTTGTGTGGAGCCTTCTTAGTGTTTTAAAAATTTAAATTTAAAAATTTTGATGCGATCATAGTAGTGCCCCTAGCACTCCCGTTCAAAAGGCCATTTGACCGAAAACAAGAATACGGTAAATCTTAAAAGTGGCCTTTCCGTCCTAAATATGCTTTTAAATGAAAGTTTGACTTGGGTACATTCAAAAAAAAGACCCTAGGTTGCATTATGGCGAGAGTTAACGCTTTAAGTAAGGAAGCTATTCTCAAAGGAAAGTTAAAAAAGGTATTTTAACGTTTGCTTAAGATGAGCTTAGTATCAAAATCAAAGTGAGTTGAATGTGTCCTGTTAGTTTGTCGTTACTCATCCTCGAGCTGGCATCACAGGACTTGAATGGGCTGCAGAACCAGTTTCACACAAAGAAACCCTGTGATTCCAGGCTGACTAACAGGTTATTAACTGCTGGCTGATATGACTGCATATACACACACGGATGAATAAGTAACATTGACCAGCCACCTTGAACTCAACATTTACTTCTGAGAAAAGAGACATGTCCTCTTGGGAGTTGCTACTTGATGTTTTTTTCCCCTTTTTCATTTTTTTTTATCCTTCCAATATTAGTTTGACGTAAATGAAACATCACAGAAGTGCATTGAGTGTGCTCTAATTTCAATCTATCATTACTGAGATTAAGAATGTGGTGAAAGAAGACAAACGTCACCAATCGAGGATTTTAAATGTGGCCGTTAAAATCACTTCTAATTGTTTCTTTTAAACCTTGTTATGCAGCACAATGATATTGTGATTTACGTAGGGTGTGAACTGTTTTCCCACCCTTCAGGATCTCAAAACCTGCTTGTAAAAACAGTTTTTGGGTGTATGTGCTCTGCTAGCCCAAGCATGCTCTCTGCTGCTAATTCTTTAAAACAAACTGTCTTAACAGATTCGTGTTTCAGTGGAAGTGAAACTGGCTGTGAAAGCTCTCTATCTTCCCTTATTCACTAGTTTCTCCTCCTCCCCCTTTTTCCTTGCCCCCCCCCCCCCATCCTTACTTTTTTTTTTTCTCATTTTTTCACTCTCAGGAACACCAGGCTTTTCAGCTTGATAGACAGTCTGTGGCCCCCAGTGATGCCTCTTAAAGATCATGGAAACACACCTAGTATGTCCAGTGTAAGTTCTTACCAAAGCAGGAATCATGCATCCTCACAAAGCGAAGGCTTGGTTTGGGAAGGTATTATCATTTTTATAATAGGAATTGAGGCTGCAACCAAATGCTTGTTTTCATTAACAATTCATCTGCTGACTATTTTCCTGATTGTAGTATATAGTTTGGTCTATAAAATGCCCATCACAATTTGCTGAAGCCCAAGGTAATGACAAATTGCTTGTTTTGTCCAACCAAAACCCCAGACCCTGAAGACATTCAGTTTACTATCTAACAAGACAAAGAAAAGCAGCAAATCATCCCAATTTAGAAGCTGGATTTTCCGCCCAAATATTTTACTTAAAGGTCCCATATTATGCTCAGGTTCAGGTTCATACTTGTATTTTGGGTTTCTCCTAGAACATGTTTACATGCTTTAATGTAAAAAAAAAAAAAAATGCATTCTTTTTCTCATACAGTCTGTTTGAATATACCCGTATTCCTCTGTCTGAAACACTCCATTTTAGTGCCTGTATCTTTAAGTCCCCCTCTCGAAAAAGCACAGTCTGCATTTCTGGGTCTGGCGCTCTTTGTCTGTGCACCGTCATTTCAGCCGGGTAATAACTGGCACTTTCTATACTATATATATATATAGTATAGAACCGTACGGTTCTATACTGTACGGAAGTCCTGACGGCTCGTTTAAAGACACAGTTTCTGAATCCAGGCTGTGTGCATTTGCTTGAGCGTTTTGATACTTTCACAGTATTTATCTAGCACTATGACCTGCTTTAGAATAAAAAAAGACAGAAATCTCACTTTTTAAAATATGGGCCCTTAAAATAATGAAATCATTGTTGACCTTTTTTTGCAATAAAGCAGAAATTTACATTGCTGCACACATCCAGAGAGAGGCCCTAAGAGCCTTACACAACAAAAGAAACCGACAAAAAAACAATCACATTAAGAAAACGTTTTCACCCACTTGCCAACACGTGCAAAGAAATAAAACATGGGCAAATTGACAGTTTCACCAAGCTGACAACACATAGCATAAGAAAATGTGCTGCAATACAGAGAACACAAACAAATTCAGAAAAAAGCCCATCTGTATGTGTTTTATTTAGTTGCAGTGTATTGAGCTTTCAGGGCTAAAAGTATGTCATGTCTTTTAAAGATCTGAAGAAAAAATGCTCATTGAGAAGACAATTGGATTCAAATTTAGAAATCAATATATTTTCTTAAACATGGTGATGCTTTTCATATGTCTTGTGTTTTATAGGAAGGTAAACCTGCAGGTCCAGCTCCGAGTTTCTGCTACCTGCTGTCTGGTCAAGAGAGCTCAGTTGAACCCACTGAGGAGCAGATCGTTTCCCCGCTTTACCTTCCTCCCACAAAACAAAACTTGCGAGACATACTGCAGGTGAGCGGTTTCTCACACACATACAGAACATTTTTCAAAATTTGTTGCAGATTGTGATACCTCATCTTAAGCAGGTCGATCTCAAACTTTTTTTGTGTGTGTTTGTTTTTTATTTCAGAGTGAGCTTAAAACCTGTTGCTTCAGTTTTGTTGCCACTGTTCTATACAAGAGAATAATGCAGGTACTTTTTTGTTCTTATTCCTGAAAAATACTGATTTAATTTGACTTCCCAGGAAGTTGATTAACACTGTCTTCTAGAGCTCCTCAGTCATCAGATCATTTGAACCAACAAACAAGATTGAGCACTGAAGTAGAGAGCAGCGTTCATATCGGCGTGTGTGCGCGTGTTATCGTTGATTGGTGAAACCTTTAAACTTTGACCAAGATGAGATAGCAGCTCAGAACAAAGTAGGGGACTTTGCCTCATGCTCACACCACTGGGACACAGATAGACTTTTTTTTTTTAATGTTGTACCAACATTGTGTGTGTAGCTTGTTGAATGAATAATCTTGTCAAAGCTGTTTTCAGGTGGTTTTTGGCCAGAAATGACAATTTGTATCTAGTTTGTGCTTTGTAAGCTTTTGTTATGTAATGTTTCCATTTACGCTTTTTCTTTCTAGGTCATTCTGTTTCTAAGTAATTCTCTGTCTGTTCTTCTCTGCCTTTGTCTGCCTTTGTCTTTCTATTTCAGAGCAGTGATGTAGGACAGGGTGAGGTTTGGTTGGTGCTGACAGACCCCAGTCTTCAGGAGGAGCAGCTCGAGAGGCCATGCAGGCGAACGGTGGCCCTTTGCGTGAGCACTTCCTGTGTGCTCACTTCCTCGGTCCTCGAGGCACTAAATTCCCCCGCTGCCTGTCGCATGTCATTCAGAGATGCCATCAGAGAACATGGTAGAGCTTTATTGCGACATGACCTGACATGCCGTTCGACCACTATGTCGTGGGGTGTTTTATCTTACAGGACTGTGTGCACATGTCACCCTAACAGTGGTGGAAAGTCAATAAGCACATTTACTCAAGTATACCTCTGAGGTACTTTATATTAGTATTTCCATGTACTTCTACTTTAATACATTTCAGAGGAAACTTTTTACTCCCCTACCTTTATCTGACAGCTATAGTTACTAGTTACTTCCAGTGGTGGAATAAATACCTAATATAAAAATGTAAAATTTGCAACACTGCATTTAAAATTCTACTTAAAGGCACAATGAGTAGGATTTTGCTGAAAAAACAACGTTTAGACTCATACAAAAAGAATCCCTCTCAATCATCACTTATGACCTGCTAGAAGTGCGTGGTGGTGTATCTGCAGAGACCCTGGCCCTCTGCCTTTATTTTCTCTTTTCTTTTGCTGTGTTCAGGACATTTATCTGCCCCTCGCTCTGCCTCTGCCTCCAGCTGTCACTCCTCGGCCTCTTCTTCCCTGGGGCTCTGTTCGTCCCTGGCTGACGCAGTAATCAGTGTCGATTTTGAGTCAAAAGCTCGGGAAGCTCTGCTATATTCTCCTGTCTGGAAACAAATGCTACACCCATTAGCTATATATATATATATATAAACATCAACCACAGGAGTCATTTTTCTGTAGCACAAGTACTATTTACAGTTTTATACGATCGCTATGACAATTTTTTCAATTCTTTTAACAGCTTTTCTGAACTGTTAACGCACCAACACACCTACCACACACAATTGGCAAACCAGTTCATTTCATTCTCAAAATCACACATTGTAAACTAAACTCCAACACTGATTTTCAAAATACAAGAATACACTAACACGATGTACTATGTCTACCAAAACAATGCAATCATATCTCAAAATCAAATAATTCTTCCAAAACACTAACACGCGTTCTCTTCCAACAGGAACATTTAGTCAATCACTGCACAATGTCATACAAAACACTAACATCAGATGGAATTACAGAAACTACATTATTTGATATTACATTACATTTTACATTACATGTCAGTTAGCTGACGCTTTTATCCAAAGCGACTTACAATTAAGTGCATTCAACCTTGAAGGTGCAAACTCCAGACAACATGTAGTAAGTGCAAGTACATTAGCTCTAAATAGGTAATGCTACAAAGAGCCATATGAAAGTGCAGTATCAAGATATATATATATATATATATATATATATATATATATATATATATATATATATATATATATATATATATGCACAGGTTTTCGGCCATCCTGATGTCAATAGGGAGTGATGTGTCAGGTCTGCCCTTATACAATAATAATAGACAATAGTATATTGTATTGACCATAGATTGTGTTTAGCACTGCAGTTTCTCTTGAAGCCCCTCTACATTTTTGTTTTGTTGGGTTTAGTAAATGCATGCATTTTGTTTCATTTGCTGCAGAAATTCAATACCGAAAATGAATGACCCATCTCAGAGTAGCTTTATAGAATGTACGGTTTACTGTATCAAAAAAAGAAGACAGAGACAGAATTGTGCTGGTACTCATCGTCCTCTCCCTCGTGCAGCAATTCTCCTCCTTTCTTTGTTTTCATCTATACTGTTCACATAGGACCTCTTTTACAGTAGGACCTCTTTTATGTACTACCATATGATCATGCGATTGAAAGAACCTCAACACCTGAGTGTGTTTCCTAGATGTCATTCAGCTGTGACCGATCTATTTGCATAACTTCAATCAGCTGTTTCTCAGTAGCAATGGACAAAATGCAATGCAAACAAAATGCAGGGGATATATTTGTGTTTCAATTTACAATATGAACAGCTGTTCACTTTGACTTTAGCCTATAAGTTAGGTTTAGAACATGATGTTATCTGTTCTGACATACAGTGTGAAAGCATTTGTAAATTTGCCAGTAAAGATCCATTGTTTTGGTCTTGGTTGAGCTTGTGTGTAAAAGAAGTTCAATCATTTTAAATTTGTGTTAACTGTATGCATTTTGTGTCAAAGCAACAAGAAATGTGTTAATTGTATAGCCTACACGGACGGATGTTGTGCTAACTGTGTTAAGAGTTTAGGAAAATTGTTACAAGTTTTGAAAAAATTGTCATAGCAGTCGTAAAAAACTGTAAGTACAATTTGTTGATAATATCTCTGTACTTTTACTTCAAGGGGAAACGCCACAGTTTACTCTTTAAGGTCTTTGGGAGTACTACTGTATATGTGGGGGGGGTTTCACTTTTTCACTTTTGTGGTTCCAGAGAGAGCTACTTCCACCATTGCACCCTAACCAGTCTGCTGGTTTGAGCATGAACACAATCAGTACTCAAGTTTGATGCATATTTCCCTTGTAATAATAGTTCAATTTCAAAATCTAGGTGTTCTCCTGTGTGTGGAGCAGTCAGTTGTTGAGATGTGCTCTGTGGAGCCTGAGGGCAATCTCAAGTCCTCAGCCAGACCAGCGCCACTTACACAGCCACTGTCTGAGCCTCAGGCAAATACCCTGCCCCGCCCTGTGAGACTGGATTCCCTGAGTCCTGAGATCACACCCAACTCCATCTGCTCTCTCTCAGGTCAGTTTCCCCCTTTTCACTGAGTCCTGTGATTTTCATGCAACTCGCCTCTTTGCAAGTGATTCCTGCAAAACATGTCCGATGTGTTGTTTTCTCAGGGGAAGAAAACCACTTGTTTTTTCATGATTTACAGCTCAGCAAGAGGCCTTGGTGTGGCTTCAAGGCATCACTTTCTGTTTGTTATTCAGTGTCCTCAGGCTGTCATTGTTTGGGACTTTATGAAGTGAAAACACATGAAATTCTGTTAGATCATGTCAATTCCCATTTCATTTTGTCAGTGACATGTCTGCTCCCCATAAGGCTTTCAACTACAGATGAGGGTGCAATAATGTTGTGAAAATAAGTTACAGATTGAAGGAACATAGCATTGTTTCTTTAAATTTTTTGCAGCTTAATTAAAATACAGAAGAACTGCTTTGCTTGTTCTTTTTTTTTTTATCAACCTTGTTTTCTTAGAGTGTCAATTAAATGTCCTTGTTGTGACATATTGCTCTGCTTTCTTTGACTCTTTGCAATTATGGTAATGTGGCGCAGAAAGAAAAGCAGCCTAAATCAGATAATAATCTGCATCTGTCGGCTTGATGTCACAGTTGAGGGCAAAGATCAAACTGTGAACCCTCTTGGTTTTGGCCCCTCTGGCAGTACATGTTTGGTCAGGTGGCTAAAAAAAAAAAAACTTATTATCTTTAGCACTCGTGCACAAATACTATCTTCTGGAAATTACCAGTGGAAAAAGGCTCAGACCGGAACGTACAAGAGCGATTTATCAGTGTTAAATTCAGTATCTTATTTAAGTGTTTGTGTTTGTGAGGCAGCAGCTCTGGTTGTTAAGTGATATGCTGTTTAGGCAGAGAGCACTCTGCTGAGTTTATCACCACAATCTCAGATAAAAATGAAAGGGATGTGTCTATCTCTTACACCCTGTCACAAACATACACACACTTTGAAACCTATGCGTAGATCATTTATCAGTGTTTCTTCTAGGTGTCAATACTTTTCCTTTTGGCATCCACCAGTTGAAAATCACTTGAAATTTAAATAAAAATTGATAATAAAAATAAGTTAATGAAAGTAAACTAAAGCTAAGATGAAAGGTGCATGGATGGGATTTTGTGTGTTAATTACATTTTAACACTGTCATTTCTGACTGCAGGGATGATAGTTGGTGTGGAAGAGAACACGGCTTATTCCTGGCCTGCCTGCAACCACTGTGGAAGTGACAACTTGGAGATGTTAGCTGAAAGACCGTAAGTTTAATTGAAATTGCTTTATGTTCATGCAAACAAAATCATGGCAAATCATAACTTTATTTTGTTTCCTTTGCGCAGTCAGAACTTCCACTGTGTTTCTTGTAAGTCGGTGGTGGACAAGCCGGACACAAGGATTCAACTGGAAGTGCTCCTTAGTTCTTCATTAAGTAATTGCACTTTGAGGGTTAAGGTGAGAACAGTGTTATTGGGTTTAAGTATGCATTTCAATACCAATATTTTGATGTCCACTGTGTGATGAATCAGGCTTCAATTGTTAAAATGCTTTAGGGCTGATCAAGTATTATTTCACACAGTGTCGCTCACATGTCTTTAAAGGAATAGTTTAACATTTTGGGAAATGCTCTTATTCACTTTTTTTCCGAGTTAGATAAGAAGCTCAATACCCCTCTCGGTCATGAAAGTGGTATTGATCTTCTCATCTCTTTCTTGGCAAGAAAGCGAATAAATATCAAAGAAACTTAATATCAGAACGGTACAAAGAGCAGCAGGGTGGGAGGGCGGTGTAGTGATCAGAGTGGGCAGGCTGGGTTCAAACCTTTGGACAAACATTGAATCCTCCCACGGACATCCCTGCACATTAAAAGGCTGAACAAATAAAATTATTCACTGTATGTACATCTGCATGACAAAGCATTTTTATTATGTAAATCCTGCTGTGACTTTGTAATCAGAAACTAAGCCAAACTGATCAAATTATCAGCGTTCTTCTTATCAGCCAACCAATATTTCAGCCCCTTCTATGAGTCTGTTACTCACCAGCGAGCACAGTATGTTGTGCAGCTTTTGTTCTTCATTTACAACATTAAGGCGATAATTAAAAAGAGTTAATGGTTCCACATTCTTTCACATCTCCTGGCAGCTGCAGCAAAAGACGATCATGTCCATCATAAACACTGCAGCGCTGGAGGGTAATGAGGTAGGTTTGCTTGTACAAACTGTTACATAACTCTGGGCTGAACTGCTCGGTGCATTGATCTTTTGTAAATATGTCCTGAAAGCTTGGTCAAAAGTTCATGTTGGGGTGATAAAGCCTGTTCTGTACTGAACAAGAAAAATTCGCTGAGTCATGTTGGTCACTGATGCAGTTAAAGTAATTTTCCGCCAAAATAGTGACGTAATCTTTCACCCACCTCCTGTATAAAGTGATTCTCTTTTTAAGTTTGCGTGCAGTTTTTACACTAGGAATATTGTAATTAATTGCCTTGATAACCTGCAGGTGATGGAGCTATTCCTAATCTTGCTCTTTACCAGGGGAACTTGTGAGTGCAGAATAAAAATCTTAGATCAACAGAAATGCTGCTGATATGACCAATGTGAGGAGTGCAAAGGTCATGGCCTTAAGTGCACTGCAATATTCTTGCAACATTAGCAGATATAAGAAGTATAAATATATATTTTTCATGTACAGCTAGTGGAGGATGTTTTATGGGGAGATGTTGTACAAAAAGATTAGTTGTCAGCCTAAAATGGTCTGAACAAGTAGTAAAAAAGTGTGTTTTAGTTCCCAGGTTACGATGTGGAGAATGTCCTGGGAAAAGAGGTGGGCCCCCTCGCCGCTTATGTCCGAGTCGTCACCAGGAAACCTGCCCTCTGGATCGGCCTGGAAGAAATCTGCCTCTGAGGCTGTCAGAGCAAGTAGGCTAGCTAATGATATCAATCCACAGGCTTCAGTTGGCTGCAAGGAACTGCACACTAGGCCTTGGTCTGAGCCAGTTCAGCCCCCACCCCAGCTTGAGGCTGTGCTGAAGTGAACGGGCTGTAAGAAGACAAGGTCTTGTTTGTGTTAATGATATGTGATCCTGTGGACCAGGACTTGACAGCCCAAGGGTAGACCAGTGGCATGCAATCTGTCAAAGCAGCCCACGTGGTTTATAAAACTGGGACTTTTGGCTGTAAATATATTTAAGTGGTCTAAACTTTTTTCCAACTCCTCTACTTTAAGATTACTGACAGTCAATAAAATTTGTATTTTTGCTGACTTTACTTTCCATTTCCTGTTGCACGCACTTCTTCTGAGAACACACTCCAGCTGCTCCCTCAACATATATGCAAAGACTACTCACAGACCAGGATATTTCTGCACCTTTCAGCAATTTTATTATAGATTCCATAAACAAAATGTTTCATACAAACTATAAAAGATCATGCTCTGGCTCTTATACAAAGTTTGGAATTATAAAAACGTACCATATCAGGTATAACATGTAAATGCAGTGGTAAAATAATTTAATACAGAGAGAATCCCACAAATATTGGCAGCAACATCATATTTTCCAGTGCCATTATGGTAAGCTTAAAATACATCTGTTACAGATGGTAAAAACGAAATGTCTGTTGAGGTATGTCTCCTAAAAGCTCAGTTCATAAAATGAGTGTCACCGCCTCTCTGAACTCGTGGAGCCCGCAAAGGAAGAGTTGGGCATCTGCTTGAAAAAATCTCTGAGCCCGGAGAGCTCTCTGGTTAGCTGCTCGATAGTTTTATGAAGCCTGTCGTTTTCAGAGCTCAGTTCAAGCAGCTTCTGCTGCATATCTAAGTTGCGCCTCTTGGCTTTGTCTCTGCTTTTCCTCACTGCAACGTTATTCCTCTCTCGCCTCTGTCGGTACTCCGTGCTGTACTTGTCCACCTTCTTCCCCTTCTCTCTTCCGATCTTCCGCGGGGAGGATTTGGCCGAGCTGACATTGGACACAGGCTCCGGGGTGGTGGGGGGAGTTGGCTGCCCTGTAGGGAGGCTGACAGAGGTCTGGGCGCAGCTCTCGATCTGGGAAGGCAGGGATGAGGACCCGTCGCTGTCACTCCAGTCGGACTCCTGCTTGATAGGCGCACTAAACGCCCCTTTCTCCAGCCCGCTCTCAACCTTTCTCTCTGCGTATGTGGCTGACAGCTGCTGCATGCTGCAGGGCAGCACGGGGCTCTGCATGTTGTAGAAATCCGCCTTCTCCTGCTTCACAGTGTTGAACAGGTCGAGGAAGAGCTCGTCGTTGCACAGCTCCAGGTTTGGCACGGCTGTCATGGACTCGATGTACTGGCTGAAGTCGATGGCACTCTCGTCGTCGTACATGGCAGGGGCGGTGCTCAGCTCCACCATGGTGCCGTCCTCGCCCGCACCGTCGCTCCTGCTGCCCGGCTTGCAGACCCCCTGCTGCGGGACGCCCAACTTGGTGCTCTCGTAGAAGTTAGCAGGCTCCATCGCCCAACTCATGTTGCATCGTGGAGACACGCAGTGAGAGTCCAGGCTATATATGTCACACATGAACCCACGTGGTTTAGGAAGGATTTAAACGTGTTAAAATGTAACCCACAGATTTGACAGCACAACAACCCTACAGCTCGCTCTTACTCTCACTCTGCGCACGCACCTTTCTCACTTTTAAAAAAAAAAAAAAAAAATAATAAATCTCTGGATATTAACCCTGGGTGTTGATTGTCTTCGTCCTGTCACTGACAACACTTAACACTTCTCTGAGGCATCTGTACTTTCGCGCAGTGTTTTGTATCGTTTCTCTGCTGACGTCACAAGTACCGCCCTCTCACGAGCCAGTAATGTTAAAACGGGGGTCACGTGGTGTCCGTTAACTTCTCATTTGAGGAGAGAGGGGCGTGTTGCTCATGCCACCCACTTTTTACTACGATAGTATGAATGGTTCAGAGTTGTTTACATACTGAAGGCTCTGGGTGTTTGGGATGAAGTTTTAATTTGTCACGAGCACTATAAATGTCTGTCTCAAACAGCGGTGGAATAAGTATTCAGATCATTTACTTAAGTAAAAGTAGCAACACTAAGGTCCTACATTCAAAATGTTAGAGTAGAAAGTAAAAGCCCACAATTATTATCAGCAACATGTACTCAAAAGTACTCATTATGCTGAATGTGTTACAGTATATTATAATAGATTAATATTATTGATGCATTAACACATAAGCGGTACTTGTAGTTGGTCTAGGTGAAGCTCATTGTAACAACGTTGTAGCCGCAACAGTGACACTGGTATTGTTTTTTGTCTGTCTGCAGCCAGATTTTGTCAGAGCGATAGCATCACGACCGTGCAAGATGCAGTCACGAAACTTTACAGGTGTGTAGTTGAGATCAAAATGAAGGTTGAGTTCGAAGATAGGTGTGGTCCGAGCAATGGCGCGGGAAATAGGGGTGAAGTACTGGGGAAGGGCTCCCCCCCCCCTTTACTGCCCCAATTTGGTGTAACGGTTGGTGTGATCCCATAGCAAGAAAATTAACTGATCACAAGTTTTTAACATGTTTTATTTGTAACATTTCATGTTCAATTTAACTTAATGTGAAAAGTAAAGTATACGTACAAAATAGAGATTTACCTTCCAGATGTTCAGTACTTTCTACTTGCTTTCCACCACTGGTCTTAAAAGTGGTCAAATAAACAAAAGAGTATGCGATAAAAGTGTTGCTGTGGAGGGAAGACCACCAAAACATATAACAGCTTTGTGTGTATACCATACCGCAAGACAATATAAGCATCTACTTTCAGAAACCTTGTAGGCTACAGCATATTACTATCATGACATGTATTAAGAATACGGTAGTCTTTAGTTCTAGTTCAGTGTCTAACTTAGATATAGTTATTTTAGTAAGAAATGTTTTATATTGTTTTTTGAGGGTCCTTATGATGTGTAGGTGTAAATTTGTCATCCATCACCAGGCCCGTAAACATCTGTCCCACAAGTGGTTAAATGATAAATGTGATGCTGTGGAGGGAAAACACCAAAAAACAAAAGCAACATACTTTTTTTAAGCTTGCATTAGACCTACATTCATAACTAAGTACTAGCATGAGGACATTTGACCATTCAGTTAAGAGGGAATGAGAAAAAGAATTAGCAGAATAATAAATATTAAAAAATAACAATTACTTGCACCCCGTTAACACATACAGGGAGTTTGCTGTTTTCTGCAGCTCAATTTACATACAGACAGAGAACACATTTACATAGCAAAACCAGACACACACCTTAACAAAGATTACATACTTGAACTTGAATTTAAACATACAAACTTACATATAATGTACATATGTTGAGAGATATACAGTAAATACATGTCTGCTTACTAGACTAATCAAAGAAACGTCTCCATATTGTAGGCTATATTAATTGATGTTTCATTACGAAACCCCTTTACCATTTACCCTGTCTTCACAAGATATTAATATAGGCTAATTACATGTTATTATACAATAACATTTGACATTTGCAATTGATCAACATATTACATTGTATAGGCCTATAGTTAATAAATAGAAAGATGGGGTACATAATCTCAAAGGCAAATTGCACAACACATTTAATAATTATGTATAGATGATACAACATATCAAATATGTACCTATAAAACACAGTGACTGTGGCACCTGTTGATTATAAATATTCTATATGTACCATTTTATTGCACTGACTAAAGTTTACAAAACAAATTAGGAGACCTGATGAATTAAAGGGGGTTGATTTTACCACCTTCAGGGACACATAGTGTTCTGACACTTCTCGGAATAGCTCCTATGTTTTCCTCCTCAGGAAGTGTGCTGTACTTTTTCTCTGTCAAAGCCCTTTTTGAAATGGAAACTGTGCCACATGGTGGTCAATGAACGTTCCTGCAGGATAAAGTCACATTTTAACAAGTAAACTTTTTATTTATCTTTTTTTTTATATATATATATATATATATAATTGTACTACCAAATAATGCCAAAGAAATGCATAATTATAGTGAATGATGTTTAAATATATTTGAAGTTCCTCAGATAGCTGATTTTGTGACACAGACGAGGGTTTCATCCACTTACTCTTTAAAATGTCCCTACTCTGAGTAACCTCGGAACTCGGAATCCGGAGCTGGGAATTACGTCATACCCGAGTTGAATGCGTTCCATTTAAAAGTCGGATTTTCATTGTTTTCATTAGCGCTAGCCCGGTTAGCTATAGTTAGCAATACCAGTTGATAACAACGCATTACGCCGTTTTTTGTGCATGCAAACAGCGTAACAGATAGAAGTTGAACATGCCTGTGTGAACGACTGATTTAGTGACACAAATAAGACAGAAGTGCTTATAATTTTATGTTACTGCAGCTTTCAGAACTGTTGATACAGGGGGGGGGCAGTCATGTTGGATTTTGAACTCGGGCTACTGCGAGGTTGTCCGAGTTCCGAGCTCGTAAATCCGAGGTCAGGGGGCGTGTTTCCGACTTTGACTTCGGAAAATCCGAGTTCCGAGGTAAATAGAACGCGGCATAACTATACTTATAAATAAATGTACTTATTTGACTGATTTCTCTAAACTGATATAAAACTGTATTTCTTTTTTAAATTTTCAGCACCATTCAACATCTGTGCCTTTAACTTTAGTCTAAAAAGAATGAATTTCAGTTTACAAGGCCTTTGTAAGTATTATTTGTATTTCATTTTATTTTTCCTTGTAATGCAAGTATGAAAGTTATTTTTATTCTGGTTATGGTTAATGTGTGGTAATGGTTAATGTCCTATTCTTGGTTGTAATCCTAATTTAGATTTGTTTTAGGTAACGTTTTAGTATTTAGCAAAGGCAGAAAAAAGTCATTTATTGTTGGTCCAAACCAAATCAGCTTAGGGTATCGATCAGCACAAGGCCACGCGCAGGAAAAGCAGATCGTATTTCAAACATAATATGGAGAAAACATGATGTTTGACTAGTAGTTGAAACGATTATTTTTTTTAACATTAAGACCCTTTATTATGGATAATTAAAGTCGCAACGACTGAAACTCAACATGAACTCCCCTCTGCAGTGAAGGAATCGACCGGAAACAAAACGATGATCCTGGCACGCTATTGGTCCAAAGTTCCCCGCGAAAAAACGTCACTCGCAGTTTCGCGCCAGATCTGCAGCACTCGGACGTACACACAAGAAGAGGTAAGAATAGATATTTTGATTAACTTTTTCGATCTATTGATCATATTGATTGAGTCAAACCTTATGTTAGTACACATGTTGAGCATGATTTAGCATCAACTTGCAAGCGCACGTTTAAGTGTTAAATCAGGTCTAACAGCGTGTCAGGTTATTGTTTCCTCTGCAGCCACATGTTAAATGGTGGAAAGGTTATTGTCAACTGACCCAAAACCTTCAACAATTGTAGCAAAAGCACAATTAAGTAATTTAACAATACATTTATACATAAAATAGCAGCATCGTGTGTTAAAGTATAAAAAATGTAAGTAAACGTGAGCTATTAAGAATTGGGAGTTAACGTTAACTTATTGATGCATCAGTTAAACATGAAGGAAGGCAATATTTTAACTTGACGGTTGGCAGAGTGATACTAACGTTAGATTACTATTTCATTATACTTTTATGTAGTTTAAACTGTAGCTGTTAATATTATTTTGAGTTGATTGTATGTTTTGCATGTAACGTGTTAGTCTACAGAGTAACTAGAGGAGCCAGATAAATGTATTGTCCACACTTTAACAATATACCTAAACATCAGCACCCTCAAATTTGGAAAGTGAATAAACCAGAAAGTGTCGAACATATCTGATCTTGGACTCACTTAGAGTATTATTTTTAGCAGGTATTGTGGTATGAAAGTGGAACAAAAAAAGGGACAAACAAAATGCCCAACCTAGTAAACCAAACAACTTGGAGGGCAGGAAAACATTTCTAAGATGTCGAAAGTACATTTTTCTACAAATTCAGTAGATCTACCTGCAACAATCTGCCTTGTAAAATGTTGTGGCTGTACAAAACTAATTTGGTAGTTGAAATCCATCCGCAAGGTGTTGTGCTAAAAACCCTACCTGAGAAAAAGGCAGTTTTTGTTTCCCTGCAGAAGTCAGTATATTTTGGCAAAAAAATAATTTACTTGAATTAATTTGATCTTCAGATATCCCAGCAACAATGTCTTCCCCAACATCGACTCCTGGTGGCCGCAAGCGAGGAAGGAACACCAACCCATCCACACGTAAGTTGATTTGTCCAAAATGAAACAAAACCCGTTGCCCAACAGTTCCTTATGATTTAAATTGCTGTGCCACTGAGATGTCCACGTGTGTGTGTGTGCGTGCGTGCGTGCGTGCGTGCGTGCGTGCGTGCACTGTTAACTTGTCTTTTTGTCTTGTGTATCCTCAGCCAGCAGTGAGGGCCCCACCTCGCCTCCCTCTCAGCGGCGCAGAGGCCAGGACTCCTCCACCGGGGACCTGATGCCGATGCCCACCTCCCCGGCCACCGACATGCTCAGTCCCGCAGCACCTCAGGATAATTCTCTGTTATCCAGCCCGCGACCCTCAGGTACCAATCGCACAATTTGAAGTTTCTTTTTGTGGTCAGTTTTAGCCTTATCCAATGAAAATGTAGGACTGTTTTAATATTCTTTGTTGTGACACACTTGATTGAACTCAAGAGTCTCTTTTTTTTTAATTTTTTTTTTATAAATATACCAGTCCTACCCAATGAAGTGGACATGAGCTCCCCTCTGATGTATGGGACCCCCAGCTCCAGGGTTGAAGGGACCCCACGCAGTGGAGTGCGTGGCACTCCAGCCAGACAGCGTCCTGATCTGGGGTCAGTCAGGAAGGCTCCACAAGTCGATCTTCAGTCAGAGCCGGTCAGTGGAGGAGTCAAGAATATAATTTTAGATTGTCTTGGTCATTCATTGTAATTGAATGAGCCAGGATAAGACAATTGGCGTGAAACTTTTCAGATTAAAGTTGATACGGATGACAAACCTAAAAACCACAGACGATAACACTTTCTTTGTGTTTTTTGGCAGCCAAGTGCCGATGGAGCCGTAACCAGTGAGTCAAACACAGGCCAGAGGTTGGTGATCTGGGGGACTGATGTCAATGTCGGGACCTGCAAGGAGAAGTTTCAGGTATGACATCTTGCATTTCACCTAGTATAAGATATTCCCCATTCTTAGTACAGAAGAGGTAATTGTTTGCATGCCTTGCGTCACTTTGCTTTCAGAGGTTCCTGCAGAGGTTCATTGATTTAACTTCCACTGAAGATGAGAACGCTGGTCTGGACTTGAATGAGCCTTTATACATGCAGAAGCTGGAAGAGGTAGTGTACTTTTTATGTTTATTTCATTGTGGTCTGTTAGAATTTCGTGGTACTATTGCCGATATGAGGGGGAGAGAAAGGTGGACACCCCACAAAATGATGATTTTTTTGCCTGAACATCAAGAGACATCTCAGATTTAAGTTTATCTTAAACATTAATATTTCTCTTTGTCTCACAGATCAGTGTTGTTGGGGATCCAGTGCTGAATGTGAATTGTCTGCATGTGCAGTCCTTTGATGCAGAACTTTACAGGCAGCTCATCTGTTACCCACAGGTAGTGTCCTATATCTTATTTTTGGCGAATTGGGATCCAAATACTTTCCTGCACCATTGTTGCATACACTTTTGCTACATTCTTAAACAAAGTGATTCATTAATCTTTATTTTGGTCTTTTAAAGTAAAATATAATTGATAAAGACTTAACATTAATGTACCCAAGTGCTGAAACAGCCACATGATAATAAAATCAATTTTAAAAAGAGATTTGATTTATACTTAGGCTATGGCTTCGGCCTAGTATATTATGCCTACTGTACCCTTCTCGCATTACAAAAATGAGAAGTCATGAACAAGCTACAAAGTCCAGAATGCAGTGGGTAGTGACTAATGGGATTATTGTCACACTTTTTCTACACAATGTTGTAAACATCGGTTTTAAGCAACTTTGTACCATTGCATATTGATGCTAACAAGTGAGTAATTTGTTCCCTTTGCAGGAAGTCATCCCAACCTTTGACATGGCAGTCAACGAGCTTTTCTTTGAGCGTTTTCCAGACTCCATCCTGGAGTTCCAGATCCAAGTCCGCCCCTACAACGCCCTGAAAACCAGAAACATGAGGAACCTGAACCCAGAAGGTGTGTGTGTGTGTGTGTGGATTCATTAATCCAGCCCATGTGAAGTGAAATCACGCTTTATTAGGACTACCATACCACTATATTTCATCCCATATTTAGTGTGGGATTTTTGTGAATATTGTTCTTTGCTTTGAGAAAATGTGAGGCATCAGCTCCAGGCTGAAGCGTCTGTGTGTATTATGTGTTGCCTCCACAGACATCGATCAGCTGATCACTATCAGCGGCATGGTGATCCGCACCTCACAGCTCATCCCCGAGATGCAGGAGGCTTTCTTCCAGTGCCAGGTGTGCGCCTTCAGCACCCGTGTGGAGGTGGATCGCGGGCGCATCGCTGAGCCGGCTGTGTGCCGCAACTGCAACACCACCCACAGTCTGGCGATCGTTCACAATCGCTCAGTCTTTTCAGACAAACAGATGGTGAGCGTTCGATAGGGTTGGTGACGGGGCATATTGCTTATAGTCAGTGACACCTAATTTCAGATCTTTTGAGTGGTAATTAGTGGCGTGTTGCTGTTGTGGTCGTGACATCTGTTCATTTATTGAACTTGTTTTACAACAGGTCAAAATTCAAGAGTCTCCTGAAGACATGCCGGCTGGTCAGACGCCTCACACAACTATTGTCTATGCTCACAATGACCTGGTTGATAAAGTGCAGCCAGGAGACCGCATAAACATCACCGGTAAGATTTCCAAAATCTGTACTGCTAGGGTCGAGTTTTTTCATTATTGAATAATGTGCCTGTTAATTTTGTCTACTGTTGGGTTTATAAAATGCCACAAAATAGTCAAAATTGACTATTGATTTTTCCAGAGCCAAAGTTTATGTCTTCTGATTGCTTTAATGTCCAACCAGCTGCCCAAAACCCAGAAATATTCAGTATTCAGTGATTTAAAACGGCAAATCCTCACAAGTGAGAAGCTGGAACTAGACAGAATATTTCAAATTTTTGCTTGAAACAATTCATTATATTAGAATAATTGCATATTAACTTTCTGGTAATAGACCAACCAGTCTTTTAAGCGCTAATATTGTCTATAATATGAAATTAAATTGGGAAAAATGGCAGTCACAATTTTATCTAATCCCAAAATAACCTCTTTTTATATTTCTTGTTTTGTCAGTCATAGAGATCTTAACAGCTCCCCAAATGTCCCCGCAGGTGTCTACAGAGCAGTCCCAATGCGCGCAAACCCACGTCAGAGCAACGTAAAGTCGGTGTACAAGACACACATCGATGCCATCCACTTCCATAAGACGGACGAGAAGCGCCTGCACGGTTTGGACGAGGACGCCGAACAGAAGCTCTTCACTGAGGACCGGGTACAGACCCTGAAGGAGCTGGCAGCCAAGCCAGACGTCTACGAACGCCTCTCCTCAGCCCTCGCACCAAGTATCTATGAGCATGAGGACATCAAGAAGGTGTGTATGTGAATAGACGCAAGCCAAAACACGAGTGTTAACCACACTGATTTGCCAATAGCACTTGTGAGTCCTAATTGGCACAGCAGACATTGTTATATCTTT
Source organism: Sander vitreus (assembly GCF_031162955.1). NCBI lineage: Eukaryota > Metazoa > Chordata > Actinopteri > Perciformes > Percidae > Sander > Sander vitreus. The sequence continues at coordinate 14,168,995 of NC_135866.1, forward strand.
TTGCAGGAAAAACTAGGTGCAATAAATAACAAATGACTCCATTCACGTAGGTGAGTTAGTTTCAGGGTTCTGATATTGTGCAAGCTGGCTCACTGGGACACTTGGGCTACATTTGGACTGCAGGCAAATGTCATTTGTTTCTCAAATCAAATCTTTATGACAGACTGTCTGCAAGCGATCATCAGATGTCCAGACATCACCAACCTTTCTGCATGGGTTGCTGTGGCAACGACGTAGGCGTCAGTAACTATGTAGCTACGCTTGTGACACGGCGTTCAAACACGGAAGTGTGAGAATGGAAGTCTGTCATTCAGCCCTCCAAACAATCCCGCTTCAAGTCGCGGTGCAGACAGTTTATTTTGGCGTCTGTCCACAAACTGTTGTCCTACATACATTCTCTCACTCTGGATTTGACGTTGTCTTTATGTGTTGCGTTGGGAGGGACGCAAAAAAGAAATCTGATTTGAGCATCCGGACTGAGGCGCATCTGTAAAAATCCGATTGGAATCGCATTTCAAACTACCTCCAAATTTGGTTTGGATCCGATTTGCAAAAATCGCATTTAATGTTTGCTGTTCAGACTTTTTAAAATCAATCTGGATACAGTCTGGATGTGCCAAAAAACTAATTTGGGCTGACAGTGAGCCATCATTAACAAAATCTGTTTCACCTCTCATAATGTCTATTTATTATCCCTGGAATCATTAATAATCATCATTTATATTAGTCACACCTGTGGCAGGTCAAATTTAAGGTTGTGTAAAAATCTAGTTAATGGGCTGTACACCCAAATTAAGATAAAGATGTTAACATAAGTATGATGATGTATCATTTGAAACGCAGCTTATGTGCCCTTGACAGAATCTAATAACATAATTTGAATGGTCACAGAAAAGGCTTCAGGCCCTCTGAGGCAGAGCAAGGAGAAAAGCTATGTATTAAAACCCTTTTTATTTAAAAATTGAAAAGTTGACTGAGTACACCTGACACTTATGTCATATCTCAGTTAAAAAACTTTGATCTGATCTGTAATCTGACATTATTTAGAATAGCAGTTTGTTCATTTCTTCAAGACAAAGTCTTGGCAGCACTCCTGTGGTTCTATTAAAAAGCTAAAGATTCACCTCATGGCTTGATCATTTTTTTGCTGAAATTCTGCAGATGCATTCATTAGAGAATGCATGATAGCCGTCAGCTCTCCTTTTTGATTATTACACATCATGCAATCATCAAGAAAACTATTGCACCTGTTCACCTGTGAGAATATTTAGAAATATGAATAAATATGTATGACTTTTTTATTGACGAGTATTTATTTTCCTCTCTCTGGGTCCTAGGGCATTTTGCTGCAGCTGTTTGGCGGGGCTCGTAAGGACTTCAGTCAGACCGGCCGGGGCAACTTCCGTGCAGATGTGAACATCCTGCTCTGCGGAGACCCCGGCACCAGTAAGTCCCAGCTGCTGCAGTACGTCTACAACCTGGTGCCCCGTGGCCAGTACACGTCGGGGAAGGGCTCCAGTGCTGTGGGTCTCACCGCCTACGTGATGAGGGACCCGGAGACCAGGCAGCTGGTCCTGCAGACCGGGGCTCTGGTGCTGAGCGACAACGGCATCTGTTGCATCGATGAGTTTGACAAGATGAGTGACAGCACACGCTCTGTGCTGCATGAAGTCATGGAGCAGCAGACCCTCTCCATTGCCAAGGTATGTTGGACAAAAACAAGTATGGGCAGATAAGACTGAACACTCGAGCATATTTTGTTATAATATATTTTGTCATATTTAAGTTACAAAAGAAAAGGTTCTCGCTATTTTTGTTTGTTTGTTTGTTTGTTTGCAGGCTGGAATTATTTGTCAGCTGAATGCCCGTACCTCTGTGTTGGCTGCTGCTAACCCAATTGAATCTCAGTGGAACCCCAAAAAAACCACGATTGAGAACATTCAGCTGCCTCACACACTGCTGTCCAGGTGAGTACCATCAGTCAGCACCATCACACTGAAACACTTGATAGAATATTTTTTTTCACAATCATGATCGCAGTGAAATTGTTGCTCAATAGGTTGGTAATTTAGCAAATTGGCAGCATTTATCAGCTGTAAAAGAGGTGTGGAAATTAGCACTTTGACACAGTGTGACATTTCAAAGCAACATTTGGTCTCATGTGTGCCTAAAGTGCAGGTGAATCAATATGCATAATGGCAACAATCACTCCTATGTTTAGATGAAGCAAATGGCTCAATAAAAACGTTAGAAAAGTCAGGTGATTGGTATTGATAAGGAGGAACTGCAGTTGATTATAGCATACAGGACAGCCAACCTAATGTCATCATTTTTCATTATGTCTTTATTAGTTTCTCAGTTGTCATGTTACTGGTCTTTAACGCGGCATTACATGCTCCAACAGATTCGACCTCATCTTCCTGATGCTGGATCCCCAAGACGAGGCTTACGACCGCAGGCTGGCCCACCACCTGGTGTCGCTGTACTACCAGAGCGAGGAGCAGATTGAGGAAGAGTTCCTCGACATGGCTGTGTTGAGGGACTACATCGCATATGCACGAACATACATTAATCCAAGGCTGAGTGAGGAAGCGAGCCAGGCTCTCATTGAGGTCTGTTTTCTCTAAGAATTTCCACAATTTATGTACATCATGTTGAATATTTACAACAAGGAATGCCTAATAACACTGGTCTTTTAAATGCTAACAGTGGAGTAATATTCATTAGACATTGGCCCCTTCACTGACCTTGTGCATGTTGGTCCTCAGGCCTATGTAGACATGAGGAAGATAGGTAGTGGTCGGGGCATGGTGTCTGCCTACCCCAGACAGCTGGAGTCCTTGATCCGCTTGGCAGAGGCCCACGCCAAGGTGCGCTTCTCTGAGAAGGTGGAGACCATTGACGTGGAGGAGGCCAAGCGGCTGCACAGAGAGGCCCTCAAACAGTCAGCCACTGACCCCAGAACAGGATTTGTTGACATCTCTATTCTCACAACAGGTATGCAACACAGGGCCTCGTGAATATGAACTGCTTGTTTTGGCTGCATTTGGAATAACAACAATTAATGGAGGCAATGTGTGACATGAGACTGGGTGAGAATTAATACTAAACAGGGACACTCCATCCAAAATCCTGATTATCAAAAAAGTTATCTTCGAAAAAAAAGCAGCTGACTGGGAGAGCAACAATTGGATTGGCATTTCCAGTGAATCTGACACGGCGCCACCTAAAAAAAATAGCCCACATGTGACGTTCCCGGATGTAGTAGCTCTATTTCTTTTACTGTTTCCTGACATTTTCTAAAACATTTACTTAATCAAAAAGAAACTGCAGATAAATTGACAATGAAAATAATCATTAGTTGCAGCTAGACGCTGTATTTGAGTGTATTATTTTGTGATTCCAGGTATGAGTGCCACCGCCCGCAAACGCAAGGAGGAGGTCGCCCAAGCCCTGAAGAAACTGATCCAGGCCAAAGGAAAGACACCTGCCATGAAATACCAGCAGCTGCTTGAGGATCTCCGAGGACAGTCTGAAAATGTAAATATTTATTTTGCCTCCATTGTACTACCTTTTTGAAATCAATTCGCAAATGTAATTTCAGTGCTGTGACAACAGCATGGTCCTTGATTCTAATTTGGTTGAACCAGAGCAGAGGTCTTTCATTTCTAGTCCATGACAGTGATGCATCATTAGATATTGGCCAGCCAGTTTACAATGTTGGTAAATAAATTACATTAAAAGCTTTGAAATTAGCTGATTTAACATTTCTAAAAAGTGTGTATGTATGTGTATATATAAATATATTAAAAAAAAAAATATGACTTCCTTCTTTGTCACTTTGTTTTCAGGCGATCACTAAGGAGCTGTTCGACGAGGCTCTCCGAGCCCTGGCTGACGAGGATTACTTGACTGTTACTGGAAAGACTGTCCGTCTGCTCGCCTAAGGCACACCCTGCAATGATGTACAGTCCTTAATTTTAAACCCTATCCTGTGTCAACCTATTTCACATGCTGTAATATTTTGTATAATTGAACCACCACATGTTTACATGTTTTCTGCCCTTACTAGATGTTTGACTGTCCTGCAATTTAGAGAAATATATAACCGCATGACTCGTTCAAACTTTGGTGTCCTGTTGTGATTTAAGAAATAGAAAGAAAACAAAACGCACATACTGGCAATTAATAGAGCTAATATTCAAAAGTGCTTGTATTTAATTTGTTTGTTACCTGTTTTCAAGTAATGCTCTTGCTGTTTTTTGAGTTAAATCAGTCACTTATTTTCATAGAGCTGAATTGTCCTTGTAGCTTGCATTGATCACTTGTTAATAGAGAGGGAAAATAAAATGTTGCTCACTGAAAATGCTTGGAAATTTTATTTTTTCCAATATTGGTAAGTTGAGTTAAATTCCAGTGTTTCTATTATATTTCCCTCTGAGTATCTTAAAGGAACAGTTCACCCCAAAATCAAAAATACATATTTGCACTCTTTCGTGTATTGCTATACATCAGTCTAGATGGTTTTGGTGTGAGTTGCCTAGTTTAGTGCAATATAATTAGTGCTGTCAGTTAAATGCGTTAACGGTGTTGACGCAAACCCATTTTAACGACAATTTTTTTATCCAGATTAACGTACTTTTTGGCATAGCAAACTTTGTAGTTTTTTTTCACATGCTGTTGCAACAACTAGTAACGTTAGAAAAACTACAACACCACACCGGATCTAGCTAGACAACCTAGAAACAAAACAGGCACGCTGCACACACTTGTTTGGGCTTGCACGCCGGCCAAAGAGTAGTAGGCTAACGTTACGTTTTGAGTGGATGGCGAGCGTGAGACGCCGAAATGAATGCCAATAAGATTCTGAATGGAAAGTTTACTTTTAAAAAGTTGCCAAATGGTTCCATTGACAAGACCAAAGTGATCTGTGTGTTTTGTTGTGAACTGAGCTATCATCGCAGCACGTCCAGTCTGAAATACCACTTGATACCAAGCACACAGCTGATGCGAATTCTCTGCCCCCTCGTCAAAGCTAGGCGACAAAAGCACAAAGCAAGCCGATCCACTTTTCCATGTTGATAAGAGCATTAAAATGAGAAAAAATAATGGAACAAAAAGAAATCTAGGGACATTTAGAATAGGTAAAAATGTGCGATTAATTGCGAGTTAACTATGACATTAATGTGATTAATCGCGATTAAATATTTTAATCGTTTGACAGCACTAAATATAATACATCCATGGTTTTATGTAGGAACTATTTTCTTTCTACCATAATTGCTACATGAAACTGCTCACAACCAGGTCTTTGGATTATCTTTAGTAACCGGGTCATGATTTCTCAACCGGAAAAAGACATTGAGTTTCTCAAATGTATTTTTTGCCACTTTGAGCACCACAAGCCGAATGCCATATAGTCAGCAGCAGTGGCAGCAAAAACTGTCCTGTCCTGTTAGTAGTGTCCTGTGACTCCATGACTGTCCCGGGACAGTAAGACTCCCAGACACTGTGTCAGGACAGGACAGTGTCTCGGAGTCACAGGACAGTGTCTGAATGTCCCGGGACAGTCATGGCGTCACAGGACAGTGTACAGGACACTACTAATAGGACAGGACAGTTTCTGCTGCCACATATAGTTCCATAATATTGGAGACAGACATCTCCAACACTGAGCAACGCTGTAATTGGCAACAGTATGAACTGTTGAGCTAATGGATTGTACTGTATACTCTTTGAGTGTGGACTCATACTGTTTTGTACTTCTTCATAAATCATAGTGTTAGTCATGTGAAACGTTCTCAAAATAATGACTTATTTCGAATGAATGACTTAGTTTCTCAAAAAATGATTTAGTATGTCAAAATAATGACTTAGCTAGTATCTCAAAATAATGATTATATTAGTTTCTCAAAATAATGAGAAGCTTTCTTAAAATATACTAAGTCATTATTTTAGAGATACTAATTAGTCATTGTAATGAAAGCATTTTTTTTTTTTTTTTTTAAATCACATTGGCGTAAATGGCCTTCCATAAGTGTGAACCAGCAGCTTGCAGTGCCGTGATCTGCCGGTGAGATATGTTGCTGTCGGTTCGTTTGTGATGTCACAGTTGTGTGTGCTTCTGGACTCGGCTGAAGAAGATGGCGGCCTCCTCAGGTTTGTGTGCCTTCAAATCTCACATCTACACCGACACAAAGTATGGGCGAAGCAGTGGACGCGGAGTCATCACAGCCACCAAACGTAGCAACTTACTAACTCACAGATGTTTATAAAATTGCTCTGAATTTTAATTTATTGTTAATATCTCTTCTCGGTAAAGCAATGGTCTTCACGGGAGCCATCTATCTCATGGAACGGTATTTGCTAACCTAGCTTAAATGAGCGAATAGCTTGCCCCGAGTTAGCTAAAATAGCTCAAAGGTGTCAGAAATAAGCGTCAGTATTGTAAATAATGACTTAATGTGTCACCAAAAAAATCCAGAGCTAATACAATGCGATATAAGAGTTTAATGGGGTATAAATGTTGCCGTTAATATAAGGATTGTAAACAATAGCTAGCTTAGCTAACGTTAATTTACTAGAATATTCCAACACCGCGAGGCAGGGAGTGTTGATGCCGTTGTTTATTTGATCGGAAGAGCTGTTAAGTTAATATCATTTTGTTGACTTTCCAGGCACAACTCCTTCGTGTGGCTTAATAGACATTAAGCCGCAAAAATGTAACCGTGACACACATTATGTGGGGATTTGGTAGCTTCTCTGTGACACACCTCACATTGCAACACCACCACCATCACGGAAACGTTAACGTAATTAAGGAACCCTGACCAGCACTTAACTTGCTTACGTTGTTGTCAACGGGTTTCTTTAACCCCAGGAATAGATGCAGAGATTAACTCCGTGCCTTTTTATATAGGGTATGTTTTTGGCATTTTTAGGTGGTGTTTAAACCAACCAGATGTTACAACGTTACGCTGTCGAAAGGCACGCTTTGTTTCAGCAAGTAGTCGGAGCCCATGCTTTCTTAAGCGCACGGCAGAACTCGTGGTTGTCAAGCTTACAAAATAAACTACGAATTTCAGAAAAACTAAATACTATGTATATGCTTTTTTTTTTTTTTTTTATATGGTTCAACGTAACTTCAGTTTATTCAGCGTCTGTTTAGCTATACACCACAGGAATGTAATTGAAGAAACGGGAAGTAACTTCATAATAGAAACTACCTTGGGGCAATTTGGCGCGACCTGCTGATTCATTTCTATCCTAGCAAGGTTTAAGTTACTAGATGCCAGAAATAACATAGTTAAAATGACTGGCATGGGGACGCCACAAGACAGTTGCTCGTGTTATTTAGATTTTAGAGTAAATTGAATCACAAATTACAATCGGAGTAGACCGAATGTGTACCTCTGGTGTTGTATTATTATTATTTGTGAATAAAAGCAGAGGGGGGGGTGTTCGAAAACAACATGCAATATTTAAATTCCCCTTGCAATACCATGAATATAGTGCCACTCAGCCAGGCATGCCAAACACTTAAATATGTACTTCAATATTCAATGAAAAATACAGCGCTTTCAAGCCGGAGAGAGGAATTCACTTTGCGGCAAAAACAAAATACTTTCACCCAGGAAACGCTCATTCGGTCCTTTTTCTGGCTAGACTCTACTACACTGCCTCTGAAAGGTCATCTAGCGGTGCCTGTACCCGGCTCACAGCCACCTCATGGCAGCTAAACAACTGCCGCTGGTAAAATAACTTCTATTTTAGGTATATAATGTTCTGTTGGTGAAGTAGCATTGATCAGAGGGAGGGATACATTTTGTCTCCACCGGGGATAAAAATAATTCAGCAGGGGTATGTAGACCAGAAAGGGGGAAATCCCACGCACCCCCTCCGGAAAATCACAACCTGATTATTATTGTAGTTGAATGTAATACTCTCTCCCCCACAAACTTAATTTGACATATGTTTCAGATTTGTAGGAACAGTATTGTTTGGCATTGTAATAAGAATATTAAGGACCCAAAGAGAGCAGGAAAAGCTATGACAACCACAGGAGGAGGGGAATAAAACTACAGTAATATGCATGAGAGGCACAAACTGAGGCTGTTCCAGACCATACTGATTTATTCTGTATTCGGTCTTTTATCATGTAGGATAGTAGTGGCCTCTAGAAAGCCCTACTGATCTCACACACTAGATCAGCTACTCAAACTAAGTTATTATTTTCCTCAATGTGCAGTTACTTGCTTTATACTTTATACCAAACGGTTTTTATACTTGTACCAAAACACTTTTCATAAGGATTCCTTAAATTTGGTTATTAAACTTTCCAATAGCTTGTTGAAGAAGTGAGCTGAAAAAGACTAGGCAAAGTGTAAACACCTAACCAGAGAGTTATTATAACCAAAGATACTAAACCATCTTTGTTAATAACCTCACTGCAGCTAAAAGGTCATTGCTTAGAGGCGCATTACCACCATGTGTCTCTCTCACCAGACAAGTGTGACACCTAGTGGTAAAATTCAGTAAACCGGTCCGCTCCGGTATTTTGCATGATGTCAAACCGGTTTGAAAATGTTTACACCGGCCCAAGCCTAGATGTGACCAAGACCATGTACTGAGCGGGACGTTTTACAGTTTGAAAAACATAACACTAACCGCAAAACTAACTTTACTGGAAATGTTGAATGATTTGATGGCGTTATTTTGGGCTATAGGAAACTTGTCACTGTTTTTGAAAATCATTGGCAAGCTAGGGCTGTTGGAACGAATTCCGGAAGTGGAATATCATTTGAAAAGTACAAAATGAATACTACTCGGATGCTGAAATTACTATTCAAATGTGTATTTTTTAACGTTAGCGAATCTTACCCTTCTCGCCTTGGCCTACCTGCATGTGAAAACAAAATGCTTTTGTCACGTCACGTCTGATGAACAATAAGTTAGCGAGAGTTGGCAACAGAAGGCATTGTGAGATCTTAGGGCACGGAGCTACGGTAGAGAGACTGAGTAACGTCAGTAGAGAGGAAGTGACAGGCTGTGGCTGGGAATCTATAGGATGGAGAATAGTGTTTTAACATTTTTAAAAGACGTCCTCTAAGTCAAAATGTTATCATTAATTAGCTCGTTCTTGTTTTCTTACGGTGTCACGAGTTATTGGAGCTCAGCTGGGAGCTTCAAGGAGACAGCTAAGACCTTCAGCTGTCAGAGTCCACTTCAACTTCATATATTAACTTCTAATATCTGTAGTCTCATTAACATGACAATCGGTAAGAAACAGGTTGCTTATAAACCAGTTAAATAGTAGTGACAGCACCGTTTGGCTTTGTTATCAATGCCAGCATGGTGGCTAACACGATTGTTACTCCGTTTAGGACATTTCTGCTGTGCTTTCTAAAGGCGGATTTATGCTTCTGCGGGGGGTTCTATGCAGAGCTTTTGCCGTAGCCTACGTAAATGGCCTGAGGTTTATACTTGTGTGCTGGTGTCTGCGTCCTTATAGCGCATCTCTTCAAGAGAATAGCAGGGTGATAAACGCGCTAAAAAGCGACTATGCGTCTTGATAACACGCCAATAATGGTATACGAATTGGCGTGTCATACATACGCCATTTCATGTGATCAGTCTGCTGGTGGACAGAATGTGTAAAGGTGCTTACACACCAACCAGACGGCCGACCGTCGGCAGAAAAGGCAGTCGGACTGATCATTCGGGTACCCGAGGTCCAAAAAAATGCCTCAAAACACACTGAGGCGACGCCGACTTGAGCGTACGCTCTGTGCAAAACGTAATACGTCTCCATAGCAGCAGGCAGCGCTTCTCTGTATTGTTTCCCAGAAAATGAAAACTGGCAGCTGATTGGACAAACGTGTCACGTGGGTCTTTTTTCTTCGGAAATTCACAGCCAGACTGTCATGGTGGCTTGTTCAGAATACGATCTCATATTGTACTAAAATAGTTCACCGAACTGAGCGGCTCATCCACTCGCCATTTCCCGGGTGACCCCCGACTGCCCTGTCTCCGACTGAGCATGTCGGTTCGGCCCAAATGAAGGCCTGTGTAATAATCGGCTGTGTGTCAGCGCCCTAACAACAAATACCACGTGCTGATAGTGGCATTGGCAATGCAAAAGCCTGAGTAGTGTAGTAAATATTTAATAATAGGATGAAATTTGAATGGTATTATAGAGGGAAATTGACAGCTCTACGGCAGGCTAATTAATCATGTTAATAATTGTTAGTTGCAGCCGTAGTATCTTAAGCATTTCTGCACTGCAGTTTCTTGTTACTTAGCAGCTGACATACGCTGATACCAGTAACACTGTGGTGAGCTAAAATTAGCCGCTATCATTAGCTGCAAACATTGATGTTTTCACCAGTTAAAGGACTGAAATCTCCAACAACTTTGTGTGAGCAAATGCCTTTTAAGAAAGTGTGAGAGCCACTTAAGAGTGAATCCCTCATCGTGGCCATTGCACACCAGTGAAATATAGATTTTTAAAAAGTGGTTTGTGAAGGCTTACTGTGATGAATGTTGTCTGAGGTTGGAGGAGGTGAAATGAACGGTTCAAAGACGGAAGGGAAAATTTGAATGTTTGTCCTCTGCCTCAGTCACGGGGCCTTTTCACTTCCCCTTCTGTGAATTTGTCTTCAAGATCATGATTATGAAAAGCAGTAGTTTTACTCGAGTGCTGGCCCCTCAACCTCCACCACTCTTCCAGCGATGAGCTGTAAGTGGTGAGTCACTTACACAGCTGTGAGTGTCTGTCAGGCTGTGTGTTTTAATGCCAACGTCTGAACCGTCTTCTAAGAACATTTTCTCAGTAGCTGAACGCTTTTTGACTGACTGCAATTTAAATTATGTTACGTTACGTCGGTCATAAGGTGACTGGATGTTACCCAAAATCATTCGTGAAAAATCAGCAGTACGTGCCCATGTGGTCCAAATCTCATGACTGTTTCCAAACAACGATCAAGACTGCAGATTTTTATAACGCAGCGTCAGATGTCTTAAATAAATGTCTTGTGAACAAGGTATCAAATTAGATGCAGCGCCACAGCAGGTATTATGGTTCTTGTATCAACCAGTCCTGTCTTGCACATGTTTAGCTCTCATACTCATTTGGATGATTTACTTCTCTATGATTAGGAAGATGAATGTGTGTGTGTGCATTTGTTTTTATTAAAGGATGCACGGTGACAAAACGCTTCGATAATGATGTTGCCGTTCAGAAGATTATTTTTCTCATTGATCTATTGATTTTTGTTTTTCTATTTATAGTTGAATTATTTTGCCTTTTTAAAAACGTAGGTGAATCGTAAAAAAAATGCCCGTCATAACTCAATCTCTCACAATTTTTTCTTAACATGGTTTTAATTTGTTTTGTCTGACTAAAGGTCCAAATTGGAAAAATATTTAACATACAAAGATAAAAGCTGAACATTTCTGAACATCTGAGAAGCAGGAACCAGACAATATTTGACCATTTTCCTTGATAATTAAATGGAACAATTAATAAATGATCAAAGTAGTTGCGGATTATTTTTCTTCCGAGCGACTAATCGTTTCAGCTCTATTATATTAATCTGCAAATGATTTAGTTAATTAACCAGTTAACCGTTTGGTCTATGCAACGTCACAAAATAGTGGTATGTGCCCGTCATCGTTTTCCAATGTGACATTTTCAGTGTTACTGGTGGGTTTTTAATGATTCATTGTTGGTTTTGGTCTTTTTATGGAATTTATCAGCAGTTGAAACTATGAGTATCAGACAGACATTCTCTAAATCTGTGTAATTCATATTCTATTTTTTTGTTATTTTAGGAGTTAAAGTTCCACGTAATTTTCGCTTGTTGGAGGAGCTTGAAGAGGGGCAGAAGGGCGAAGGCGATGGCACAGTCAGCTGGGGCCTCGAGGATGACGAAGACATGACTCTCACACGGTGGACAGGCATGATCATTGGACCAGCAAGAGTAAGGAGAGCTGTGTGTGTGTGTGTGTGTGTGTGTGTGTGTGTGTGTGTGTGTGTGTGTGTGTGTGTGTGTGTGTGTGTGTGTGTGTGTGTGAGAGATATTGTAACCAATGTGTTTTTCTATTTTCTTGATTTTCAGACCAATTATGAGAACAGGATATACAGTCTGAAAGTGGAATGTGGATCTAGATACCCAGAGGCGTCCCCAACCGTTAGATTTGTAACAAAAATTAGCATGAATGGGGTAAACAATTCAAACGGGTTGGTAAGTGTCATCACAAATCTGACAAGGTTATGTGTGTGTTGCTGTCTTATCATTTGTTGAACTCGGAAATTGTTTCAGTTTTGTGATGCTCTGTGATAACTCGCTGTCCTGTCACAATGACTGATGTAGTGTTTTTGTTTTGTCTTGTCACACAGGTGGATTCACGTAGCATACCAGTTTTAGCAAAATGGCAGAATTCTTATAGCATTAAAATTGTTCTTCAAGAGTTAAGACGTCTAATGATGTCCAAAGAAAATATGAAGCTTCCACAACCGCCAGAAGGACAAACCTACAGCACTTAATCGTAATGGATTGTTTTGACCCTCTGTCTTAAACCTACTCTTAGAAATATCGTGTAAAACCATCAAGAGGCTCACTTCAGTCAACTGTTCTCTACAAGACCAAGATTGGACGTTCTTATTCGATAGCTCATTCAAAAAGAAAATGTCCCTGCAGTCAAGCACTGAATAGATAGTTAAGACTACAAGACCACAGTTTTCTGCCTTTTAATAAACTTACTTTGACAATTACTTTTATGTTTGACATGTTCCAGCTTGAGTGGACTTGAAGAGGGAAGCATGATGCCACACAGAGGCCATACCAGAGTCCCAGTAGTTTAAGTTCAAATTCCTGATCACTGAAGTAAACGGCAAGATGTGTGAATGACGGCATGTTCTGTAACTAATACCTAGTCGAAGTGAAGCCACATTCATGAGTTTGTTAGTCAAATTTAGCAGGTTCATTAAAATATCATGCCAATTGATAAATATTGAACTGTGGCTGTAGTCTTAAAGTAGTGTCACAATGTAAGCAAGAATTATTATTATTTTTTTTTTTTATAAATATATATCTGTATTTGACACAATACCAATATGTTTCTGTTCTGCAGCTCTTTGACATGTAACAGACGTTGAAGCCTGTTCTGTTCTGAAACCCTTGCATTTAACTTCTATGGCAGGTGTATGAACTTGTGATTTTATGAAATTAAAATCACTGTCTGCAAAAACATAAATCTCAAGGTTGAAGTTTATTTGACTCTCCAGCTGCACCAACATTTGCCAGTTATCCCACTAGAGGGCCTCAGCTAACAAGTTGACTTCTGGATGCGCGAGTCATGTTGTGAGTAAGCTCTGGCTGTCCCTGCCATGTAATGGAAACCAGGTTAATGAAACTGCTGGATGACACCACACTGCAGATATATGATATGTGACCTGTGCTCATTAGAATAATGTAATTGAAACATTAATTTCTCAGTGGCATATTCTTAATGTTTCTTAATGATTTATAGTCAATCAGAACTCTGTTATATTGTGCACTAATTCTTGTTCCGTGAACACTGCACAGTGTTTGGTAGTAGATATCCAGTGTGGCAGTGAGAGGCGAGGGTACTGTTCCCTCTGAGAATGTGACCTTGTGTTGCTTTTAAGCTGTTTGATCATTCACAAAGTTTAATTAAATAAATGGGCATTTAAAGGGAATTCACTGCAGATGGTGTAATCTGCCTTTAGTACACTCAGTTTGTTCATCTGTTTAATTGTGTATTGCTAAACATTAAGTTGGTGAAGCATCTTTGAATTTAGATTTGTAAACCCTATTTGCCAGGCAAATTGAGCAAGACCAAATTCTTTGTTCAAGCAATGGTCTGGGAGGGTAGCTGCTCTGTGAGGGAGGTTTAATGGTGTATTTTGTCAATTTCTGGCAATTTACATTACCATTATTCACTGGCACCAGGCTCAACTTATTTTGGAAGGAATATTTGATGGTCCAGTCGCAAAACCTTGATGTGCCATTAGTCAAATAATTATTATTGCCATTGATATTGTAAATACCCTTTTATGATGGAATTTGAAACTCCGCTGGTCCCTTTTTGTAAGCAAGTAAAACTCTATCGTCAAAAGCATTCAAGGCTTGAAGACATCTTGGCTTGAGGTGACATCTCAAAATGGTGAATCGTGGTGGCTTCCACATTCGACCTGTGTGACCTCCTGGCCATAAATATCCTTGCTACAGCCGAGCCTGACTCCGGGCAGCCTGTTGTGTCTCGGGGCTGGGATGAGCACACGTCTGTTGGCCACGTTGACTCCACTCTGTAACACTTGTCACTGCAGCATGGCAAGGGCTTGGCGTTGGTGATGACTTTTATTACGGTCACATGCTGTGTGTTGAATCTGAAGACAGCTGACTTGCATAAAGATGAATTGAACCACAAAGGCATCTTGTCTCAGTATGTTTTACTTATATGAACATAAAGTATACATTTGCATGAGAAAAGCAACATATAAACAACGAAAACATGATTGAATTGTGAATTTGTGCAGAATTTGCATATCAAAAGTCACAATTGTTCTTACTTTTAAGCTACATTTGCATAGGGTGAGCTTTGATCAGTCTTTAGTTGCACTGGTATTCTTGACTGCTTCTGTCCAATCAGCTCAGATCATTGTCCCCTAGAGGGCACTCTACACCCATGTAAGTCCTTGGCAGGGCTCTGTGAAAGGGCTTCTGTTTAGAGGACATGGCTTGTGTGAAAAGGCAGGCTGCTTGCAGGCTCCATTTGTGCATGCTGTCATTATTCCTTAGAAAAGTGACGCGTTTTGCAGTTTGCTGTAGGGAACTACAGCCTGGCTTCTTGTGGGCTACTGTTCCAAAAGCTCTTAGCTGGTGTCCCTGTTTGTCCTTATGGTGCTATTAAGGTTGTGCACATTGCTAGATAATTATAATATTTTGTACTATTAAGCCATTCGATCTCTGAGTGCAAACAAGATTTCTTATATCAGTTTGTGTGTGGGTGTGAGATGAGTCAGTGTTTGCTGCGGAGGATGACCTCGCTCTTCCTCAGTCTGATCAAAATGAGATTTGACTTTCTGGATGTGACAGTTAGTATGTGGGCCTTGCTTCCATCACCTATACTCCCTTTTGCTTGCTTGTTTTGTTTATTTCCCCCCACTCGTGTCGGAATCATGAATATGAAATCAGAAGTGGCTTGTGTTGCAGCCAGTTCACTCAGCAGCACAGTCATCCCCAAATATAAAAGAGACAGCCCCAGGTTACACAGGCTCATTTCCCACATGTATTTCCAGAGCAGACTTCTGTGAACCTTTTTTTCATGATGACTACTCTTTTTTTTTGAGAATCTCATTTGAATGGAAGTAGGAAATCCTTCCCTGACTATTTAACCTCCAGCCCCATCACACTAATCTGAATTTTAAACTCGTGCACCTGCACAAAAGCACCAGCTGAAGCTGCACTGGAAGCTCACTGAGCTTATTACACTTGTACCACCCGATTTATTTTAGTTTCTTTACAAGGTGCCATCCGGGCGAAAATAAAGAGTTATATTGCTTTGGGTTGGAAGGGACTGAAGGCAGAAAGCCACAGAGAGCTGTTCAGTGATCTAAGATGGAAAGGAATGTGGTGAGGAGGACATGCGTCTCGTCTGCCGGCAGACTGCTGGAACCAGGCCTCTGCTCCCAGAGCGCTCACCTTTACCCCTAAAGGGCCAAAAGGTCACGCCTTGCGTCTGTTGATACTGTAAAAAGCTTTGTCTTCTTTATGGCCAGGGAGAATGTGTCCGTCTTCCTGAGAAACATTTGTTACCAATCTTTAAATCCTTGTCATAACTTACATTTGGAGTTTTACAGAAAGGAGAGCTCATATAGTCTGTAGACATGAGTGGGAGGACATTAAATCACACACAAAACAACTACAAAAATGTAAAGGATGGCGCAACAAATTCCAAGTTACCATTGTGGTACTTTATGTAAAGATGGCAAAGATGCGGGAGTTTAGGTGATTAGGCATCAATAATGTTGACTCAAAGTCAACATCCCAAAAATAAATGATAAAAAACTACACACAAGCTGCCTAATGCTCCACTATGTTCACCAACTGGTTGCTAACTGTCTTTCTGCTGTTTGGTGCTGAGAAGGTAGTGTACAGTGGGTTTATCAGCTGCCTGCCGCAGCATGAACCAAAACAGTAAAGTTGGGGGGGGGGTTTATAAAACCAAAATGTTGATCTGAAAGATGCTGAAAAGTTCTGTACAGCTGTGGGGAACTGCAATGTCAGGAGCTTCTTCTCTGTGGGTTCATCTCAGTGATTGAACCCATTCACATTACACATAGTTATTTATTAATACAAAAATGTTAATTATTGCAGCTTTAAGTGTTTTTCCTCTGACCTTCAAACCATGAACTGGTAGAGAAATCCAAGCAACTCAAAACAAGAAAATTGGCCAACAGTCTTTAGTCCTTCATCAGTTAAATTAGATGTCTTGTTTGCCTTCCCCAGGGTCTTCAATGCTACCCACCTGATAACTGTCCAACAAATATCCTCGATAACTAACAGAGGATTTGGTAGAAACAAATCTGACCGAGTAGGACAGTACTGGTTGAACTTATCTTAGGTTTTGATCCAAATATTGCATAGAATTTAAACAATAAATTCAAATTGTGGCAGAGAATGAGGTACTCATTTGGATTTTATATGTGTATTATTAAAAGAAAATCAGTAACAATAACACTGTTTGCTTAAGCTAATTACCCACATGGACAGTTTTTTGTGGGACTTGGAAAACAGTGCGTCTGTTGAGTGTTTAAGTGCTGTATTTACAGTGAGATAAATGAATGGCCTCCTCTCTCACTGTGAGAAAAGAGACAGATTGGAACCACATGTCTGTTGCACTGCCGGCTCTCTGGGCTATTGACATGCACTTCACAGAGCCATCCACATTCAGATACGTTGCAGCAGCGAGCGCTTGAGGTCATTTTTATGCTCACTGATGTTAGACTTTAAGACTCGCTGTATGGCAGTCTCAATAGGAAAGCTTTGATTTGAATCTGCTGTCAGCGTTTGATGTATGGATCATACTATCTGGAACAGGAATTTAAAAGGCAGTGTGTTGCTTGTAACTGCACAACCTTGTCTCGGGTCAAAGCAACACAGAACAGGGCTTCTTGCAAAATGTTGCAAAAAGCAGGATGAAAAAAAAAAAAAAGCAAATCGTCTGTCTGTGTACTCACTGCATTCCAGGTTATTTATACAGAGTGAAAAAACTGAGTAGACTTCATGTCTCTAGTTGGTGAGAACTATTAAATTACTGGTGGATGTTTTTAATTACTTCACATAAATGTTGGAACACAACACTTCTCCAGTGTTTTGAGGAGGAGAAGGGGGGGGTCTATAATGTCTCACATGTTTAGGGAAGCACTGGCTTGCACTTAATCATGGTGGTCCCTGTGTGATTCTGGCGTTGGAAATGTGGCTTTGTGAGAGAAAAGTGAGCATTCCTTCTGCTGGCGCAAGGGAGAGGAAATGGGTAATAAAACCAGGAGAGAAAAAAAGCCTCGGCGGCGTGCTGGAGCCAGTGATTCTGGGATCCACTTAATTGCTCTTAAATGAAAAAGATTTTTGGCTTCCCATTTGCTGTGTTTAAAGAAAAGTCAAGTAAAATCCTGCATGTATACCAGCCAAGCGGTGACTTCTCATTCAGCATTATGAGCACTAATCCCTCTCTTTCAGTGGTGCCATCGGTAATATTATTATTAATATTGAGAAAGCTGCTGCTCAGCCTCAGCAAACGCCAGACATTCAGCTCTTTTGCTCATTTACTGAGGCCAGAAAAGTCACTTGGGAAAGAGGATATCAATACTAGTTTGTTGAATGTTTTATCAGACTTACTGCTGACAAATACGATGACAAATAACTGTCTTTGCTTTGAAATTAGTAATGGCAATGCTGTTTATCTTTTTTAGTTCATGGTATTTGGGACAGCTTTGCCTTTATATCAAAGACGTTGCAGTTATTCTCCTTATAGCTACAACTTGCCACGAGCTTTGGGGAAGAAGTATTCAGACTTGACTTAGGCAGAAGTACTAGCAGCAACATGTACTTAAATGAACAACAGTAAAAGTACTCTAACTATAGCAGTCAAATAAATACAGTAGAGTAAAAAGTAGCTACAATATTTGCCACTGAATTATAGTGGAGTTGAATGTAATGGAAATACTCCAGTAAAGTACAACCTCAAAATTAAAGTACTGTACTAGAGTAACTGTACATTACTTAGCTACTTTCCACCACTAAGCATGAGTTTCTTATCATTTTATCATCTTATTGCATAATTATTTCAAGAGCGCGACCTCCTGTTGTATAAAACCTTCTAGCAAGTCTTTTCCGTGTTGCTATCATTGGCCATTTTGGCTTCTGAGTGTGATGGCCGGATGTGAAGATGCCACTCAGCCAGCCATTAAGGCCTGAAGTGCCACGCTAAGCTGTCATGTCGTGTCATCCGCTTCTTTTGTACTCAGTATTGTTAAGAGAAGTGTGTCACATCCTGTCAGGCTGACTGCTGGTGTCCCTCTGGTCACCCCTCAGTGCCCGGTGCCCGCTGATGCTATTGTGGCAGCGATGGCTGCAGAGGAGAGGCGAGCAGAGCCCTGCAGGATGTGAGACAATACTGGGAAGGAAGAGGAGGGAATCCCGGAGCTGTGTGCATAAAGCCCGGTCAGCTGAGTGTCTTTGAGAGCACTCCCCCGTGACTTCTCCACCCTCTTCCCCCGAGGATAGACTTTGTCATCCTCTCAGCTTGTGTATGTGGAGGGAATGAGAATGAAGATTGTTTTTTGTCCATCTTCCTTACAGGTTTTAAGAGGTGATATCTTTATTTGGTTGGCTTCAATGGAATTCACAGTAGCACTTTATTTAACCCCCTTCGTAGCATTTATAAGGCAGTATATAATCCTTAATAAATGATTTATAACACACTATTTTGTAATTGTAAGGCGATATAAGGACATCAGATCAGGGGTGGAAGAAATACTCAGATAATTTACTTAAGTAAAAGTAGCAATACTACGGTGTAGAAATACACACAGGTAATAGTCCTATATTCAAAATTTTACTTTTTACTAAAAGTACAAAAGTGTTAGCATCAAAATATACTAAAAAGTCCAACTAAAAATGGGACTGCTGGTTAAGGTGGGGCTAATTTGAATTACTTTATCTACTGCTGGGTAGCTTAATAATTAGGGGTGTCAATCGATTAAAATATTTAATCACGATTAATCACATGATTGTCCATAGTTAACTTGCGATTTTCAATTTCTATTGGTAAATTAATTAGTAACTACATAAATCAAAGTAATGTAGTACAACATTTCCCTCTGAGATGTAGTGAAGTAGGCCTCTATTTAGGCCTATACATTAACATAAAATGAAATTGCTAATGTACAGTTACAAGTACCTCAAAATTGTACCTACAATTAGCCTACTTGGGTAAATGTATTTAGTTACTTTCCAACACTGCATTGGATGCATGCAACCTACAGTCTTTCATAAATGGGTCAAAAATGACTAGAATCAATGTTTTTTTGTGTTTATAATAAAATATACTAATTTATTGAAAAATAACTATACCAACATCACACCTGCATTATTTAAACTTTATAGTGTGTGTTTGTCATTTTTATTATCAAATTGTCAAACGTACAAATATTACAGCTCTGTTTTGCTACTTAGCTACTAAGCTAACTTAAGCTACGTAACTGTTAGCTATTATGTTAGCTGTAAAGAAGAGCTATTTAATAATTTTCTGTCACATAATTTTAATCAAAGTGTAAATGTTACACAAAACTGCTATCAATTTAGTGATATCACTTTTTCCTAAGTATAAAATATAGATTTGTACATGAATCAAATGAATAGTTGCATTTCAGTGTAAATGTAGATGAGTGGTGGTAAACAGTAAATACCTAACAAAAATAAACTGATAACTGGTTTATAAAACAGTATAATCTAGTTCTATGGACTTATAAGGGCAGCTATTATATAGCATTTTCAGGATTATACTTGCATTTTGTGTTTGTACTAGAACATGTTTACATGCTTTAATGTTTAAAAAAACACTTTATTTTTCTCATACTCATGGCTGCTGCACCTGTATTCACCGTTCTCTTAATACATCCATGGTATTCACTCTCTGTATGAGACACTCTGTAGGAGTGCCTGTCTCTTTAATCTCTCCTCCTGAAAAAGCCTAGTCTGCTCTGACTGGCCAGCGTGCTTCCTGGAATCTCCGGAGTATATAGCAGGACTTTGTACCATGAAAAATCACCAATAAAGGCTTCTAAACCAAATATTACACAACCGGACATGTCCCAGCAGTAAAGTGACCGAAAAATGACCAGCATTGGCCAAGATTACAGCTAAGTCGCGTTAGCATGTAGCTACTTAACAGTTAGCAGTATGCTAAGGTTAGATTGTAATGGAACAAAGCAGCACTTTCTACCATCAAAAACGCAGATAAAGGCTTCTGAACCAAACACTATCCAATCGGACATGTTTCAGCAGTAATGTGACCCGGAATTGGGGAGAATTTAACAACATTGGCAGCCAAGATGACATTGTTTACTGCCGTTAGCCATGTAACATTAGTTAACTTCAGTTAGCAGTTGATACTAATAGAATATAGCAGCAATTTCTACAGTCAAAAATCATCTGTATACTGCTGAATGCTAAATGTGGGTGTTGTAATTCACCTGATGTTAGTTAAAAGCCAAGACTTGAACCTCTTAAGAGATGAAATATAATCCAAATGAAAGATTTACCTCTGTGAGCTCAGTAAGCTGTCTGACTGTGCAGACCTAGATCCTGTGTGCTCATGTTAAAGCAAAAGCAATTGCATAATATTTTCTTATGTTTCCACAGGCAGTTTCACCACATAAAACACTGCTTCAGTGACAATTTCTGTCTGACTGAAAAAAAGGCAGTTACAGTGGCCGTGCTATAATGGACCAATGTGCATGAATCAATGCTTGAGCAGTGATAGACGACATGGCACGGATGGAGAATTAATGAAGAAGAATCTGCGGTGTGGGGGGTTGCGGTCGCAATTTGCTCCTGCTGAGTGGCTAAAATGCAGTCACACAATAATAAAAAAAAATATGCTAGTCCCGACCTTTTAAGGTTCTGCCTCTGGCCACTTGAAAACGTGTCTCTCAACCACAAAAGATGATGCACTGGATTGCACTACAGACAAGCGGGGGAGCAAAATAGATGTCCAAATATTTCCATGGCTCCTGTGGCCTTCTGCTTGCATAGTCCTGGCATGAGCTCATCGGCGTGCGGCTAGTTTGTGCTCCCTCAGCACTGTTCTTTCCCAGTCTGTAAGTATCAATGTCGAAGCTAACTAGGCATTGACAAAGTCCTCTGAGCTCCCTTTCCCACTACCCACTAAACTGTGGCTCCACTTGGTATTGAGGGTAGAGGTTTTTCAAAAAGGCAGATTATATTTTTGTGTCACCTAATACTGAAAGAGTGCAGGTCATGATCTCAGGTTTGACTTAATATCTGGAATACTTACAGTGGTCATCCTCGGCCAGGAGTCTGAATTATAGTGCCATTTACCATCCGTAGCAATAAGGTATTCATTTTTTGTGGTCTGTAATGTCTTTTTAAGTGAGCTTACTGTATGAAACCGTTATTTCTTTAATTCCCCTTTAGTAGTTATTTTTGTAAGCTCTGATCCAAATGGAAAAAAGGCATCAGAAAACGTTGAGAAGACCCTCTTTTGGGGATAAGCATTCTTTTCAACTGCAGTTCAAATCTCCCAAAGAGTGACTCTCTTGTGGTATTTAACCAACGCATAAATTGACATGAAATGTATTCCTGATAATGCAAACATTGGGAACAGAGGAGCCAGGAATAACTCTCCCAGGCAAGATGTGGAAGAGATTAACGCTGAACCAACGAAATAAGCGAGCAGAGGCGGGAGGTTGGAAAATGAGATGGGGGGGGGAGGGAAAAGAGGAGAGGTAAGAGGAGGTGAGGAGATGGTGTCTGCAGTGGTGAGTGTGAGTATGTGTGTGTGTGTTTGGGGGGGCTTAGTCCATAGAGGGTTTGTAGAGTGAGTCGACAGGCGAGAGGGGGGTGGCCCTGTGAAAAGGAACTCATAAAAGTCACATTTGTTGGTGATGCATGAGGAAGTGAAGCCAGCTTTGGCACATGTGTCTATGGTGCTAAATTAACTGTTAACACAAATAATCAAAGTGCAGGGCCCATTGAGCGCTGGCGCCAGTGAAATGAGGGGGAGAGGCTGGCTCGCTTCTCTCTGAGAAGTTGCTGCAGACTAGTAGTGAGCTAGCAGGTGGAAGTCTACCAGGGACTTTCACAGGATGGAAGTGCTTACAAAACAGGCTGACCAGCCCTCTGACAGAGGAAAACACCGCCGCACTCCTGCTTTCCATCTATTGTGTGGAAGTGTGCTTCTTGTTTTAGATCTTTCTTTGTAAATCCTGACAACTCAGAGCACTAAAGGACATGGCACCAGCAATTACCTATATGGCTGGCTGATAGTAATTAAAATGCCACTATTGTGACCATGGGAGTTTTGTTTTTTTATCCCAGGCTTGCTGGGCTGTACACAGGAGGTCCAAACAACTGGATTTCCCCTCTACAAAACCATATGGCCACAGAGCTGTTCTCTTGAGTTGAGCTGATACTGATGGGATTGTATGAGGGTCAATATCCCTATTGATTTTTTAAAAGTGAAAAAAAAAGAAATCCTCTTACTCCTGTCAGAACAAGTTAGAACAGGCTGTAACAATCTGTTTAGTTGTCATACAAGATGAGCAGTATTGTCTATGCTCATATAATTATTAGCGCTACTTAACATTACATTGTTGGTCCCAACCCTTTGGGCTTGTGACCCCTTAAAGAAGTAGTTAGACATTTTGGGACATTTTTGCGTTTTTATAAGATTAGTCTGACTCACAGGCGTATAAGCCTGCCATTGGTCGCCTTTCAGGCTTAGGTCTGGCTAAGCAAGACTATGAGAAGATTGATACAACTCTTATGCCTGTTTTTTTTTTAAATATAAGCCAGTTAGCTTAGCTTAGCACAAAGACTGGAAACAGGTAGAAACAGGTAGCATGGCTCTGTCCAAAGGTTACAAAAAGTGCAACAAAAAAAAATGACACTTCGGTTTTTGTACTAATTAAAAAAAAACCAAGATATAACATGTTAATTAGTGAGCTTTGGAGGTGCTGGTAGACGTATTTTGTTATCTTTGGACAAAGCCACGTTAACTGTTTCCACCTGTTTTCAGTCTTCGTGCTAAGCTAAGTCAGTCAGCTGCTTGCGATAGCTTCATACTCAACATCAACATGTGAATGGTATCAATTCTGTCATCTAACTCTCAGCATGAAAGCGAATAAGGTTATTTCCCAAAATATCAAACTTCTCTTTAAACGTGAAGCAATGGAGTCATGGCCTGTGTGAATGTGGAGGTGAGTTATAAGCTGTTTATAATAATTTTTCCTTCTGAAACTGAGGCCCAAAGAGGTTAAAGATTTTAATCACTTAAAACATTGAAGATACTTTTGCTTTTCCACTGTAATTTATTTGCTCTTTTAAAAAAAAATTTTTTTTTATGTCTTCAATGTATTTTTTTCTGCATTTAAGTTGACCTTCCCTGTGCACAGTCACGGAGATGTAATTAAGCATTTCACTGCACACTTTTGCGATTGTGTATGTGACAAATAAAAAAGCAAAGCAAGGATTATATGACAATCAGTTTGTGAAAAAGCAAATTAACAAAATTGATTTGAGCTGCCCAATGAACTAAATAATACTAAATTAAGTTAAAAAGTAAACAGATCAATAGCTGTGTTTGCAAAGCTTGATTCAAACATGATATCTTTGATGCCTTTATGCAAGATTAAACAAATGAGCTACATTTAAATTTGCCTTTACAAAACCATTTCAGCTCTAGTTTTCCCCCTGCCAAAACAGTCAAGTCGTGAGGAGAAAATGAATACAACAATTTGGAAAAAGTAATACCCTGCAGCTTTGTGACATCAGCACAAAAGAAGCATGGCCCCTGATGCTCTCCACTTCCCGTGCAGCCCACAACTGGGCTGTAGACCGAGGTTGCCTGGCGCCACAGTCATCATGTGTGTCAGTCACTTGCAAAACTCACTGTTTTCCTTAGAGGATGAGCTAAGCTCCTCCTTTAGCCCTAACGATTTATTTTAGACTCCAGAGTCCAAAGACCCCCTTTCTTGAAATCCCAGTTTATCTTAGCCATGTTGTTTCAATATGAACCAATCAGCTTAGCCTCCAGTGGAATGTCCCCTGAGACTTGCCTTGGTTTCCCAATAGGCCCATTCATTTTGAGGACACAAGTTTAACATCTGGATTGTATTAACGCTCCCTACAATAGCTCTCATCTTTGGCTCAGTTGCACATGCGGGACAAGATGGCAATCAGTCCCTACAGAAACATTATTTGATACTGAGACATATGAAGAAATGATGAACTACCTTTTGAGTAAAGTTGACTATGAGATAAAATTGCTGAAAGAAATAGTTTGACCATTTGGGAATATGCATTTTCCCTTTCTTGCCCAGAGTTAGATAAGAAGTTGATTACCACTCTCACTTCTGTACAGTAAAAATGTAGCTGGTGCCAGCAGCGGGGTTAGCATAGCTTAGCATAAAGACTAGAAACAGGAGGAAACAGCTGGCTCTGTCCTAAGGTGACAAAATCCACCTACCAACACATCTAAAGCAGTGGTTCTCAAACTTTTTTCAAAAATTTACCCCTTTTAAATTATTTTTTTAAGCCAAGTACCCCCTGACCAGCGCTAATCATTTTTGGTAGAAAAAAGGTCTATATAAAGAGGAACAGTACAGCGCTGTCAGCGATAGATTTACTAAACAACAGCCTTGTAACTGAAAAAACATTTAAATGCTAATGAGAAAAGGAAACAAAAACTGTAAAAAAAAAAAAGAAGAAGACAAAACCTTTGAAAAAAGATGGTAGAAAGAAGGAAGGCAGTAGCCAAAGGCAAGAATAGGTTGAAAATACTTGGAAAAAACCTTCAAAAACAGTGACATAACTTCGCAGAAACTTGTAAAAAGTAGGACAGTAGAAGGAAGGAAGGCAACACAAATGTCACATTTTTGGTAGGAAAAAAGTCTACATAAAGAGGAACAATGTTCTGGACAACAGCCATGTTACTATTAAACAATTTGTTAAATATCTCACGTATCCCCTGCAGTCTTCCAAAGTACCCCTAGGGGTACACGTACCCCCATTTGAGAAACACTGATCTAAAGTAATTATATTTCATTTGTTTGATTTGTATAAAAACTGAAGTAAAAAAAACGATCAAACAAACAAGCTTAATAGGTGTTTGTTTGCAGATTGTTTTACCTTTGGACAGAGCCTTGCTCTGTTTCCATTCTAAACTAAGCCAATGGGTACCTGTGGGTAGATTCATATCTACCATACAGACATAAGACATCATCGTCATCTAACTCTCGGAAAGAAAGCGAATTCCCAAAATGTTAAACTGTTTATATTCTGTTTGTTTAATCTGTTAAAAACCGAAGTGTAAAAACATCAAGTTGTCAGGCCAGCAGAGTTACTGCTCTTGACATGATGAATTGGTTCTTCACTTTGGTCTTTGAACAGATTAAACAAATATGATATAACACATTAATTAGTGTGTTGAGATGCTGGTAGGTTCATTTTGTTACCTTCAGATGAGACTCACCTCCCTAGAAAAACGCCCACATAAGTCATTTGTTCAACAGCAATTATGACTCATATTTACTTTTATAGTGGCGGTGCCCTATAGTGGCCGTAGTAATTATGACGGGAGCAGAGCAGAAAGTAAGGTAACGACAGGTATAGGAATTCTGCATGAGGAGGTAGGCTGGGGTGGTAGATGAGTCAAACAAACACGGGTCAAACAAATACAGGACTTTACCCAGGAGACCATGGTTCGGACTTGTTTTTTGTTTTTTTACTTTATGGAACAAACGGAGCTACATCACGTCCTGATTTTAACCCAAACCTAAACCTAACCAAACAGCGACCGTTTCACAACGTTAACGAAGTCTTTAAAACTGCAACCTTTATGTTCTGTGGGTTAGGTATAAGGACGGAAAACGCTCCGGTGGGTAGTATTTCCTGCCACCGCTAGGGGTGCTGATTTATGAAACACTCCTGTGGGTTGTATTAGAGGGTAGGAATAAACTACCTATATTGTTGTATGGCTTGGAGAACTTGTTACTTCAGACAGAACCAGGCTAGCTGATTTCCCCTGTTTCCAGTCGTATTGCTAAGCTAAGCTAACCAGTTCCTGGCTCCTGCAAAATATTTTGCATACAAATATGACTGGTAACAATCTTCTTATCTACCTCTTGGCAAGAAAGGGAATACGCATATTATTTCACCAAAATGTTTACCTATAGTGATAATTTAAAATAAGTTATTCTCATGTATCCATGTATGAATTTATCTCATTGCACATGTAGCTGGATGTCTTATGCTTAGTTTGGTTGACCTCCAAATGTGTGAAAATTAGGCTTTGTGCCACTGCAGAGTGCTGCGAGGACAAATCTCTGTGATATAGACAAGAACACTTTAATATTTCGGCAATTGGCCTCCATGTTCCAAGTGTATCCAGATGTACCATTGTGGGGGGTTTGTCCTCTGTAAGGACACACTGAGCCAGCAGGTGCACGTCTCAGGTAAAGGCAGCTGCTCTCAGCTCCCTCCGTATCCCCCCCCTCACACACACACACACACACACGCACACACACACAAGTTTGTCCTTCGCCTTCTCGGCCTGTCTCTCTCCTTTTATCATCTGTACCACCCTGGAGTGCAGTGCATTGAGGTGCTTGCCAAAATGCATGCCAAATGAAGGGCAAGAAGGAGAAGCAGGCAAAGGTGCTCTAAGTCTCTTATCTGGTTATTGAAATTTTCTCTAAAGATATAGGTAATATAAAGTAATAAGTATCCTTCAATTAGGCTGTGCACAGAACATGTAGTCTTTTGACCACAGTGTTAAGGCACTTTCACTATCTGCCCTATCATATAATATCTCAAATGGAGAAAAAAAACTATTGTCCTTTAAATTAACATTGACTTCTCAAAAAACGGTATCTTTGTCTGGTGTAGTTCTGGTTAGGTGTTGGAGTTTTAAAATGTATTAGAAGCTTGTTAACTATTTTTTTTCACTTGCTTAATTAGTATTTACACTGCAGTTTCTGAATAAAACCTTCCAGTTGTAACCAGAAACTATTCTATCAAAGGTTTATATATAATATCAGCGGAATCCATTTGACCTCTTAAATCTTTGTTAGTCCCTGTTAGATCATTGACTATTCATGCAACCAAAGAAATTGCTTTTCCCCTTAGCGTGTGTGAAAGCAGCACACAAATAAACATGACACACATGACACGCTCCAGTCTTAACAGGGTTAATAACCCCCCCCCAAAGATGAGACACATTTCCATGCTACTGATGTGATATGATGTTCATTCATCCAGCGTCACCACTATGACTTTCATCTTACTCATTTAAACAAATGTGTCATCAGGGTTTACGAGGTACAAAATGAACCATTTCTATCCTCTTGTGAAGGAAAAGACTACGATATATTAACCTGTTTATAATTTATGAGTATGAGTTTATTCTCTAAATTAAGTCAATCAATTCTGTTTATTTTAGTATCATATGTTCTACATACAGAATAGAACAATTAATTATTATATAAAACTATGTAAATGCAGTTTTTTATAAAATAATGAGTGAGTTTAACCTCATAATAACCTGTGTCTAATGCCTGGATGATCTACATCTGGACTTTCTCTGATTTGTTTTCCTACAGTATATGAGGGTGGATGTTAAGGTCACTAATTCACAGGCAGTAACTTTGTGTCAGGCCTCATATTAAATGCTGGCCATGTTCAGCCTTTGGCGTCTCTCTGAAGCCCAAACATTTTGACCTCTGACCTTCTGGGAGGTTTGGTTTACAGCCAGAGTTAACGGTGCTGATAGCATGCTGAGAACCTGCCCATTTGATCCAGTAGACAGCTCGCTCTGGACTGTTTTACAACTAGTGTCATCCAGTACATTATCAAAGAAAAGGTCATTTATAATCCTGTAGATAACCAGGTGCATGTTTTGTTCCCCATTTCCGTGAATTCTTATTGTTATCCAGCCTAAAATAGAGACTACTGTTACACGATAACATGAACTAGATTCAAGAATATATATATAGAATGTGTATTTAATGGTCCCAGAGTGAAGATTATTGTTAAGTGTTGTAGGTAATGTCATCTAGCAATTATGGGACACAGACAACACTTCTTGAATAATCTCGGACAGACCAGAGAGGATGTATAAACATGACAAGTCCCTTTCTGTGTTTTACACAAGGCAGGACGGCTCTGTCCTCGTAAAAGACTCTCTGGGACTCAGTGGGGGATGAACTGGTGGGGCCCATCGTGGGCCGGGTTTGTTTGGGCGATTATGAGGGGTGGAAAATAGCATCAAAATGTCCTGATACATTTACAATCCTGCCAGTCAAGGCAAGTAGATGACAATTTACAGATATTATAAAAAAATTAATCTATTTAACCCTCTGAGGGCAAAGCCATTTTTTCCAATCTTCGCCTGATTTCCTTGCAACATGACATCATGACTTCGCATAAACATACATGCCCACTTTCTTAAGCCAAGTTGCGTGTTATCTGTACACATTTTGAGCTATCCACGTGTATGTCTACGCTGTATACAGCGGACGTAAACATACACGGCACTTTCTACAAGTGGCGTGTTATCGCGTAAACATACGTGCCACTTTCTAAAGCCAAGTGGCGTGCTATCTGTACGCATTTTGAGTGCCGTATACAGAGGACAGGTTGGGTTTAGGAAAGAAGAACCGGTTGGGTTTAGGAAAAGAAGAATGGGGTTGGGTTTAGTAAAAGAAGAAAGCGACGGTTGAGTTTAGGAAACGTGACACGCAGGACACGATCCCCAGTCTCCTGGGTGAAAGTCTTGTGTTTGACCCATCCTCCTCCCCGATCAACCTCCCTACGCTATGGCGTAAATTCACACGTAATCACATGGTAATGTAAGTCAATGGAGGCCAAACGGTGTTGATAAGCGTCTTGATGCGTCTTGATAACACGGCAATAATGACATGCTTGTGTAACCTCAACCCTGTAACGCGCAATCAAGTTATGTATCATTTTTTCAGGACAGCCTGGGCTATCAGGATATGTATGCTGCAGGGATGTCACATGAATGTATAAATTGTTCTTCCAAGTCTTTGCAATCAGAGGAAACAAAAACAAACACTGTAACTTACACACACAAAAACTATTTAATTTAAATACTTTAAACACATTTATCCAAAAAGTTAGTAGTGCCATCTCCTATTCACCTCCTACAATACTATCCAAATGCACAAATGACAATCTACGTATTATTACATGTATGATGTTATATCATGATTTTGGCTCATTTGTTACATGTTAGGGACACGTAGCAGCCAAGAAACACAGGAAAGTGGCAGCATCTACACCATTGCAGTTGCCGCTGCCGTAAAATGCCAAAGAAGAAGAAGATAGTCAGAAAGACAGCCTCTGATTGGTCGACACACGCAGCCCATTGAGTTTAGAAAGTGAAGATGGCCAGTGCTAACAGTAAATACCTTTTTTCATATGAAAAGATGACAAAAATAACCGTTCGGGAATTATTGTGCAAAGTCTCCGAAATGACACTAAAGTTCCAGGTCGGATCACAATACTTACTTTTGCTTCTAGAAGACCTACGATCACACAGAAGCCCTCTTTAGTAAGGCCCAGATGTTAGCCTCCATGCTAAATAAACAGAACAATGCTACCATGAAGTCATGCGGAGAGATCAGAGATCAGAGATTACGTTACGTGATTTATGCATGGATGTAGCCTATTAAAAGAAAGAGGATTTATGGATTCATTGTACAAACGTTATGGATTTATTGTACAAAGACACAGTTCCAGGCTGAATGAAGAAAGTTCTAAAAAGGCTATCGCATGGAAGGCCTCGTTGAAACAGCATATTTGCTCTACTGTTACACTGTATTGATCTGGAGATATTGAATATGACATAAAACGTGTAATTTGCTGTTATATACGACAGCTTCGACCTCTTAAAGGATAATAGTAATAAGTGCAAAAGTTCATTGTTGACCTTGGAAATAGTGGTTTGATAAATATAAATCTTGGCTTTGACCCTTTAATACTGATGTTTTTGCATGTTTGAGGCAATTTACAAATCATGTATACTTTACACTACTGCTGACCATTTGTTACCATTTATTTCAGCTCAATATGAAATTCAACTAAGGTAAATACATGACAGAGAACAACATTTATTTGTCAGAGTTATGTTGTTGTTGTGTACTAATGCAGTGCAGACTTCTTAAATCAAAATACGCTTTATTTGTTTGAATTTGTTCGGTAATTGTTGTGAAAAGGATAATATGCATGTGGATCACAAAGTTTGTTGTTTAGCAGTTGACTCATAAGTCTTGGAAGCCCATGCTTAGAATTGTATTACCATGCAACAATATCATAACACAACATGACAAAAAAAAGCAAACTTAATGTTCACTTTGGTAAAGATACGTTTTAGATCGCTCCAAGTTGATTTTCATAAACAATAGCATTAATACACTCACAAGTCTATACGCTTTGTTTGCTTTGTAAAATGGTCAGCAGAATGTAAAGTATATGACTTTTGCAAAATTATGCAAAACCACCAGTGTGACCTTTTGAGTAAAACTGAGAGGCAGCTTATTAAGAATGTAAAAGGTCAGCAAGTTACATGTGAACTATCTCCTGCAGTGCAAAAAGGAGCTAGAGACAGAGTTCAGTGTCTGTTATACGTGTTGTAACCTACAAGTTCAACCATAAAATATTATTATGAAACTCATGTTGCTACTTCAAAAAACGCTTCTTGCATTCAGAGTTTCCTATGACATGGATAATGACCATAATCTAATCAGTGTATTCAGACTACAGTATAATTTGAGCCACTGGTGCAATAACTGATTCGTAACAGAGGACATTTGTCATCTTGCCAGCCAAAAACCCTTTTTAAAACATGGAATGAATTTGCGATTGCAACAACATGGCATAACTTTCTGTTGATGAATGAATAGGGGTAAATGGGAATCCATCTTATCAGCTACTGAAACAACAACATATTTGGTCAAGGGCCAGATCTGGTATCATTCTTACCCCACAGAGTTGTAGCCTTGTCCCTGGACAGTTAACACATGATTTCAATTTGCTTTCAGGTTCATTTTTAGTTCTTTAATTGAGATAGAAAACAATGTGATGCAGCAGTGCTTCATAGACCATCTGCCTTATTGATGGCCCAAAATATCTGAGCCCTCGATTTGATGTCACAAACTTGAAATTGAGGGCACAACAGATGTGTTATTGTTGAGTTGGTATTCCAACAAGATGTATAACCTCCAAATGGGACAGTTATTTACAGGTCAATATCCCTTCTGGGTTTGAATGGAAACTGTTTATTTTGAAAATACATGAACCCTCAAAATGATGTCATGCATAGTCCTGGACTGAAAGCAGTGATAATATTATGGTGACTATCTATCTAGTTGCTTAACTAGGACCGGGTTGCGGATGGATGGATGGATGGATGGATGGATGGAGGCCCTGAACACCCACAACCTGGCTGATTGGACCTCTTCCCAGGACTGTGTGGGTATCTATAGACTGATTGATTGACATCTTCCTGACTCTCTTGTTAGCTTTTGTTGCTACTGTTAGGGCAGGACAAATGACAGCTATATCATTCTTATTGGTAGAAAATATATGTGATCCAATAAATTCCCATCCAAGCTACGGCCCACTTTTAACCTGTGCAGAGTCTAATCAGCCAGAATAACTGACCTGTGTGAGGCTTTAATGATTTGTGGTGGAGAGCATCTTCAAACACAAGCTCCATTTTTACCAAAATCAACTGTAGAGATGGACTAGATAATGATAAAAAAAACTTACAGATGAAACAAACCCAGCACAAGTAGTACTATACTTTATTAAAGGTTAATTACTGACTGAAAACTAAACGGCACAAGTACCCAACAACAACACCAATTGCAATTTGTAGACTGCTTTATCCAGGAATATTGGTATATTCAGGTTCAAAGTGTTGGTAGCACGAAAAATCCAAGTTTATTTTGGTATACGAGCTAAAACACGTCTCCACAAAATATCAAATGAAGCCATCGCTGATAAGCACTGTGGCCGCCTAGTCTCTGGATTTAGTTGTGAGTGGTCCATATCTACAGGTCGTTATTAAAATATGCTTTTGTATGAATTATGCTTCAATGCATGACATGAAATTCTGAAGATAATTGAACTGATATAAAGCAGCAACATTGCATAAGGTCTTTGACGCTGACTTTTGGTGGCGCCTAACAAAACAATCAGTGTATTTCAAGAAAAACACCAAATCTTATGCAACACCACGTAGAGAAAATAAAGGAGCCTTTCTGATCAAACAATGCTTTGTGAGACTGAATCTAATAAGCTGTAAGTGTCCATTAAGAGGGTTCCACATTAACTACCTCATCCCAGACACTTTTACCATACGTTTATTTCCCAATTAGCAGTAATCCTCTGAATGGAGGATCTTGCTAGTCTCTCTGCAATAGGCTACAATTAGATGCATTGTATTGAATTAGCATTGTGGAGCCTGAAGTCGCGCTCCTGTGAGGCCTAGTGTTTTATTTGTCACCTGGGAGCAGTGCTCTGAGGCCAGGTCACAGCTCCACACAGCAGGGACCCTGTAAATCGCCTGTAGCTGCCGCCTAGGCTGACCTGCAACAGGGCCGCCATTCAACCATCTTGTGAGGAATGTCTCCTGCAGCAGTGGGGGGTTGAACGAAAGTTAGATGTGGTTAAAAAAGAGAACAAACGGATGAACCGTGTGCGGACAGTGTTTCCTTTGAAAAGCCATTCAAGGAATCCTTTGACAGTGGCTGTGTCAGCTGATTGCAAGTCATTTGACTTTTCTCTGGTATCTCATGTGCTGAAACACTTTAACCACTGACACTGCAATATAATACTCTATAGTATTGTACCTAAGTTGAACTTAGATTTAGAATCAGCTTTATTTATATATTATTACACATTGTACACCTACAAGGAATTTCACTATATTTAAAAATTTAATTTTATAGTATTTATTTGAGATTTTAATTAAAAATGTATTGATTAAAATGATCAGTAGCTAAAGTATAAACCTCTATCAGGTATGCCATTACAATGCTGCTTCATGTCTATACATCAGTTATAATATAATATATAATATTCTAAAAGGACCCATTGAACATCATACTAATGCATAATACTTTTAATTTGATATATCAAGTTTATTTTGCGGATTCTGTACTTTCACTTTTCAAACATGCTGTTCATCGACGTTAGCTTAATGATGTTAAAAAAAATCAAACAGATATTTTCCAGTGATACAAGTCAAGTGATGGAAGAAATATAAAAAGTATGATATTTGCCTCCAAATGTAGTGGAATAGAAGTATAAAGCAGCATAAAATGGAAATACTCAATTGTACTTAAATACAGTAATTGAGTAAATGTACTTAGTTACTTTCCACCACTGGTCAAGTGTTGACTCAGTGCTTCCTTAAATACTCCAGATTAGGTTTTTTGTCTAATAATGTTTCAATTGTGAAATCATGCTAGTAGAAACATTATGACGAAATGTTCAGGAGGCCACAAGGAACATTTTCAAATGATGAAAGGGGTCAGCCAGGATTTCTGGCTGAAGATGGAAAAATGGCATGAAGCACTCAGACTCATTCTCTGCAGCCAAACGCACCACGACTTGTGCGTCATCAAATTACCACAAGTGTTGCCAGTCTCAATTGTAGGGTAACATAATGAGTGTGCTTTGCCATAATAACGAATAATTGCAATTCTAATGGCACGGCATATTTGGCTTCAGCTCTGTGTTACATGCCTCCTACTGTTTTTTATTCTTTCTGTTGATTCTAGTTTATCAGTAACCTTTCAGCCTGCTAAGACAATCATGTTAGAAGACTGTATTCATATGACACAATAAGTGTCACAAAACATTACAATGGCTGTATGAGCCTGTGATTATATTAATCATTCTGCAGAACCACTACCATCAGCAGATTCTCCATTATTCAAGCACAAATGATGAGAGGAACACTTGAGTAAGAGTTTCTCAGTCACTTGATACTTGCCTTCAGCTAGCTGTGACAGTGAATCGCCCATGACTGGAGTACAATTAGCTGCAACAGCAGGGCGCCGAGCTTAACAATCCTCCTGCCATTGCGGTTCAGTTTTATGGCCATCCTGAGCACACGTTTTCACCTCTGTTTTGCATTTACAATGTACGTAGTCGGTGGAGACGTGCTATACAGTAAATAGTAAAGAAAGACGATTAAATATTTAGCACATTTATTAGTTAGTCTAGTTTGGCTGGTGGCAGCGGTCGTCACCTTCTGTAACACAAAATATTCTATTTGTAGTTTGCATTGCAGGGAGAACTATATAATGAACATTGTATGTTTTCAAAAGAGTCAGGTGTCAAGTTCATGAGTGCATCAATGACAGTGCAGACAACTGACATAAGCAGCTTGGGGTGAAATGAAATGGCATGCTGAGGTGACTTGTGCCAGCTTGTGGTTGGACCTGTGAGTGTGTGTTTCAGTGTGTTGTAGAATCGGGGCAGTCAGGGCCGAGAGTTGAAAGGGCGAGGGAGGTGGTGGCAGGAGTGCGGCGCGGAGCAGTCAAGGATAGACCTCCAGTGTTTGTGGAGGGAGGGAGGCCGGCCAGCTCGGGTTCTGGGGGGACTGTGGGGCTCGTGGGCTGGCTAGAGGGGGGGGTTGTGGTGGGCAGGAGGGTTTTCTAACCAGGAGACTGTAACTCATTGTAGCCTGACTCCACTGGCTTGGGTGGCAAAGATCGTGAAGTCCTGGACATTCATCAACCTGCCGAGGAGGGCCGACTGACTGGAGCCAGGGTCTGTTTTCTTCCCCCCTTCGTCTCCCTCTCACTGTGTCAATGGGATCCAGTGCGACTGTGCCGAGGCAGCCGCCCTGAGGAGACAGACCCGGGTCAGTGCAAATAATCAGGCCTCTGACGCC
This sequence comes from Sander vitreus, assembly GCF_031162955.1. Classification (NCBI taxonomy): domain Eukaryota; kingdom Metazoa; phylum Chordata; class Actinopteri; order Perciformes; family Percidae; genus Sander; species Sander vitreus. Next base: position 14,204,257 of record NC_135866.1, read on the forward strand.
TTGCCTCGTTACTGGGCAAGGGGGGGGGGTGGGCCCAAAGTTGAGTGTGGGGGATCCCAAAGGAAACCAGGGACAGGGGTCGGGCAGTGGGTCTGTCTTTCGAAAAGGAAAAGGTCATGATATGGGCATGCCTACTGAACGATAACAACACAGACACCATAACGATATGCATCGAGAATGGTGTTAGTTTCAGTTTTTGTTGGACTTAATGCATGTAGGCTACATGTAAAAAGGCGTTTAGAAACCCAGTTACATGGCCAAGAAGTCAGCCTTCTTCATGAGAAATCTAGCTGGGGAAATTAGGTAATCCTCCACCCCAATTATGGCCATGGGGTTTCAGGTTACTGCAGAAAGCCGTCTGTAACAGCACTTATACACTACAACAACAACAATCATCTTGCATTGTGTGAGATGGGTCTCATAAAACCTTGGCCGGAATCTGTATCAGACTGTTCAATAAACAAGCTTTGTCCATAGCATTGGTACTTCTATGTTCCAAAAAAAAAAAAAGGAAGGAAAGGAGACCGTTGACCTAGTTGCAACTAGTGAAAGGAGGGAAACATGAAATGCCAATTCTGCAATGTGAGTTTGATGTAAATATATTTTTATCAGTAGCATTATGCTAACCTGTTCATGTAAAGTGTTGTCAGATTGGGTGGTTTGAGGTACCTTTGTTTAATTATGTGGGAAAAAAGATTCAGGCTACTTTGTGTACCATTTAGGCGGTTTCTCCAATGAAACGATTAAACTCCAATGAATTGGCTTCTTTTTCCCTCCGAGAAGTTTGATTGAGATTGACAGGACACAGTTCAGTGGGCATATCTCTACTATTTGATTTATTATATATATATATATATATATATATATATATATATATATATATATATATATATATATATATATTACACCTGTTCATGTTAGTGAAGGCTTTTTCTGTTTAATGAATATTATGATTGGATTTCGCGTCAGTCAAATCTGCCAACACTAGCAGCGTATTCTCCATCATTTAATTTCGTATTTCTGACAAGTTATGGCTGCAGTCACATTGTGAGATTTAAATTTCTGTCGCAACTTTGACACTAAATCAGTTGCTGGTGGACTTGTCTCACAATATGATGAGAGACTATTGTTTTTGATTGATGGCCAAAGATTTCACCTCGTTTTTCTTGTCAGGGACAGCCTAAAATTGCACAAATTGTGAAAAGCTCTTTACCCAGTAATTTAAGTGCATATAAACACACAGATTTCCGTAGTAAAGCTTTTAACCAGGTGACAGTTAAAACAAAAATTGTCACCCACTTATTTAATTTTGTTATCTGTAGCTTTCTCATGCCTCAGGCTGCTCAGTGTGACAGAAACATGGCTGACCTTTAATAACATCAGATGGGAGGTAACCACATCGAGGACGGAGCTAAAACTTTAGTCTGGACATGAGGGCTTCACTCTGTAAGTCATCAGCAGCTTTCCTATGACTTGTTCCCAGTGATAATGGCGCTGAGTCAGGGCCTGAGCTCTGAGCATGGGAAAATGTAAAGGGAGGAATGTGCGGGGGAAACACTGTCTGCCCTGATGGCACTCCAGAGTCTGCTCTGTGTCCTCTCCGAAAAGAACTTTGTCTTTATTATGACTCAGGCCTCTTAACTGAATGATGTTGTATTCATACTATTAACATTTTCTGCACTCATATTTTGGTTTTGGCAGTTCTGTCTACTCCTGGTCACTAGCATTAACTAATTGTAATCAGTAGCAGCTCTTTAAAATCTTTTTGTTTTGTTGCCAGGCTTTTTGAATAGTCTTGTTTTATGAACTTGTATAATTTCATCTACTTGGAGCTGCATGATTTGATTTAAACCATGTTGAAATACCCTGACTGTGACCTGCCTCCACACTCTTGTCTCAATTTTCAGCAGCGGATATATTTCCCTGCGTAAGTCATCATTTATTCTTATGTCGACGTCATGCTCTTCTGCTCATTTAGCGTCCCGCCACTGAGCCAACTGTGCTCATTATCCCTTTGGATGAGAATATTCAGACATTTGCTGCACCTTTTGTGCGTGTTAACAGTCTCTGTCCCTTGCTACTCATCAGTTGCAGTTTTTACTTCTCACTTCCAAATATCCTCCCCTGCCCCTTTTTTCTCTCCCCTGCAACACCACCCACCTCCACCTCCCCCAAGGCCTCATGGGAGCTCAGCAGTACAAATTTCCGTTTATACCAGTGGCTGGGGCTGACGACACCGCAGCGCTCTACCCCACAGATTGACGAGCCCTCAGATGCCGATTTACTGTACATGGCAGCCACTCTGGAGCCGTCGCACATCTGGAGTGGAGTACGCTTACTGAAAACGGGGGCCAACCTTGGCCCAAACAAGTGTAGCAGAGCAAAACCGATGAAAGGCAGGCTCCCCCCTCCACACACACATCCTCCCCTTCTCCAGAGCCCAGATCTCTCAAGCTATTACAAAGACCTTGAAAGGACTGGATTCTGTAAACAAAAACTTGAGAGAGGCATTAAGAGACATGATGGAGCTAATGATGTGATTGTGGTGGGAATGTCTTCACCGGAGCTGCTGAAATTTCCACTTTGAAAGTGTGATGGTGTGTGTGTGTGTGTGTGTGTGTGTCTTGCGCGGCAAATGTAGTCAATTTTTGGAAAAACAGTGACCCTTCAGCTTTGACAAAGTTTGCAACAGGAACACTTCCAAAAGTAACAACTTAAAAGAGGGAAAAAAACGAGAGATTTGAATTATACATTTAATATATGTGTCACATTCTTCTTTTTACATTTCATGGGAATTCATGTTATTTGGCTTTTAGGCTTTAGACCTAAAAAATACAGAATTACAGAAAGTCAAAAAACATAAAGAATGAGATGCCTTGGAGGTTCAAAATTATTTCACAATCTGACATGGCATCCAAAAACACACACACAAAAAAGCAGTTGGCTTCCTGTAGGAGCCTCATATTTTGAAATCTCGTCTTTTGCAATTCACAGCTGACATTGTTCCCCACAAGAAGGAAAGGTTTCATAAAGCTGGGACCAGGCCAAGTCAGGAAAAAGACACTGTAAAATGTCATGGTATCACTCGAAGGAGAAGTCTGCAACCTTTTTTTAAGATTCTGTTAATAATTGTACTTTGTGTCACAACATGAAGTTAATATTGGTTTCATCTCCAAATTCACACTTCAGATTTTCTAGATTGTTACATTATATTCTCATGTGTAAAACCTTAAAACAGGCTCTGTTCAGCTCTCAAAAGTTGCTCTACATCCTGCTACATTATTACTCTCAGATCTGGTTGTTGCTGAGCTGAAACCACAGAGACGGCGTCAGGAGTCTCTCCTGTTCACCATATTGAAAGTGTGTTACTGTGTTTTGAGAGAGTGTCGGTGCGTCTGTGAGTGTGTGCGAGGTAAAAAGTGTCAAGGAATTCATTGTCTGTTCTCCACCTGTTATTATTCTGGTCCCAATCAACCTGCTAGCCAGTCTGGAGCCAGTGGCCATCTGGAAACACTGCTCTGTTTATAAACTTGGCAAGGATCAGCACTCCGGGGCTCTGACCTCCCACACAAATCTGGAAACAATTAGAGCAAGACAGTCTGGCTGATTACTGCGAAAGGGCCCAGCATGGATCCCACTGACGGCTGCGGGGACGCCAGACCCTTGTTAGAGAAAATGCAAACTCAGTACTACACAAAAACCCGAGCACAATTATCACACAAACACTGATACGTTCTTGGTTGTGTAGCCTTTTCATCTAGAGTCTCTATTTTTGTATTTATGACCTCTTTTTTTTTGTTCTCACAGACGATTGGACCAGCTCAATCACCCACGCACACAAACAAACACAATTTATTGATCTTTTTGCATTGTTCATGGGATGACTTGCACCTCGCTTTTATTTAAGGAAACTGGCTCTTATAACCTCTGTCCACACATTGACTCATGCCCATAAAAACTGCTGACCTAAAATCTAAATTTAGAAATTGCCTTTTAAAAAAAACAATAAAAGGAATAGAAGTTGGATGACGTTTTAAATTTTTATTTTGTTCCCATAAATAACATTAACACATGTTAAATTCATTATACACATGCCCTAACCATGCCTGTGTAATACCAACATTCCTCAGAGCCTGGGAGTCAAAGGCAACTCAATTTGATGACAGCTCAGAAAAAGGGTTTCCCTTGCAAAGAAGCAGGGAGTGACATGGAGGTCACTTTAGATCATGGCGTTATTGATTGGTTGTCTGCATCGTGTGGATCCTTCCAGCCTTCAATAAATCAGTACAAAGATTGTCCTGACATGCAATACTGTGACTCATAATTGACAAACAAGCACTTGAGTTTAAACAAACAATTGATTACATTTTTATTAAATGGATTAAATTCATTAACATTCATTTGCAATGCAATTTATGCATGTTAAAGCAAACAAAATGTCTGAAATTATTTATTTTTTAAGTATTTTCTCATTGTGATGTTGTAAATGGATGTATGTGCAATGATACTGTTTCAATATTAATAAACTACCCCGAAAGATTAATTAACAGCACATATATTTTCCTGTTAGAAAGGTCTTATTCATTTCTCACACGTATTCAGACTAACAGAAAAGCCCCCAAAAGCTTGATTGTGCAGGGATTATTAATACCCAGCACGCATTAATCACTGGCAAATATCAAAGCTATACATCAAGTAATGAAATCTTACATGATTCACATTTAGTTGATGGTGTTTGTCCAGCAGTTTCTGTCTCACTGATTACCTGCAAATCATTAATAATGTACATTTTGGCATTAGAACAAGTCCCATACATGAAGAATCACGTATGTGGAATATTGAGTCTAAGGTATTGTCCACTCTCTCTAATTATTGGCTTTGGAGAGCCAATAATTCGGAGGATAATGAATCAAGATGATATTGTAACACTGGTTACTCTCAGCATTATAACTATAAACTTATTGAATTAAAACTTACATATCACTCTGACAATCTTAACCATACTAACATTACAAGGTGCACCATTTTGTCTAGTTCCCTATTTAAATTAGGAACAGTATACAATAGTTAACATTAATCAAATTATGCAAATTATCCCAATAAAAATGAGAAAAACAAGATAATTACAAAATAAATCTTCACAAAAAAATTCTCCTCTTACAATAATAATGGTGGTGAATAATTGCTCTTCTCTTTCTCGCTCTCATCTTCTCCCTCTCGGCCTCCCTCCTGTTCTCTCACTCATACATTTGGTCTTTTACAAGGATTTATGGTATTCTGTTGCACAGAGCATGTGAATAAAGCAGGAGGGGCTGCTTTTAATTAGCAAAGATTATAGGAAATGGGCCCAAAGCCCAATAGAACATTTCCAGCTGGAAGTCCAGCCTCTGTGCATAGCAGCAGTGCAGCTCAGCAGCTATAGTTTAACAAGGAGGGAGATGGAGATTGAATGCAGATACTACATTACATGGTACTTTCCCATTTCTGTTTCATTACTTATGTTGGCCGAGCTGCTCCTGTGCTCCCAGAGGTAGAAGAAGTATTCCGATTTTCTACTGAAGTGAAAGTACCAATACATTAACTAAAAGTACAGAAGTAAAATGTACTTAAAGGTAAAATGTCCCCTATTACTGGTATGTTATATATTACATTATTGCTTTTAATGCTGATGGATCTATGCATAATCATCTTTGTAGTTGAGGTGGAGCTATAGTACTTCATATACAGTTGGGTAGTTTAGTCCAGTGGTTTCTAATCTATGGATCGGGCCCCTCCAAAGGGTCACAAGCTAAATCTGAGGGGTCAGGAGATGATTAACGTGAGAGAACCAAAGTAAAAACAATGAAGAAGTTCTGCTACACATATTGGTAGAAATCTTTTGGTCTTTTCTCTAATCTTTGCTTTTTTGTGGAATTTGGGATCATTTTACTTATTTTGGCCTTGAACAATTATTTGAATGAAATTGAGTAGTTTAAAGGGGAAATATCTCTTTGGTGTAACTGCTAACAACTCATATACATCTGAAACGTGACATGAGGGCCCAACTAGATAGTGTTTTTGTAAGAGGACAAAGGCCGAAAATGTTGGGAAATACTGGTTTAACAATGCATTGTATTTTATAATCTTATGTTGTTTATGTAAAATCTTAATCTGAAAAGTGGAAATTGCATTTTGTATTTCATATTTACGAAGTCTGCTAACAGGTGTTACACCATACTCTGTAACCTGATTAGATATTTCATATTGCCACTGCAAACATTTTTATCATTCTTTATTGCATACTTTATTTTGATAGCTGTTTTCAAGCTTGGCAGTATTACGCACAATGTTGACATACTACTACTTATACTACTACTACTACTTCTAATAATAATAATAATACTAACCATATTACTCAGTGGCATTAATATCTCCAAATGTCTCAAACCAAGGAGGAAATAAAAGCTAATTCAATATTTCCCTCTGAAATGTGGTGGTGAAGAATTACACAGAAACATAAAAGGGTAACACTTACAGTAAGTAAATAAGTACCTCAAAATGGTATTTATGTACAGTACCAAGGTACATTTTTTTCCTAAATCATTTACACACTGTGTAAACACTACAGCACTACAGTCCGTCCAATAAATACATATGACCAGGGGTTGAAGTTGGCCGGGGCTGTGACTTTAACGTTAGTTTGTGGAAAATTGCTCTTATCTTTGGTAGCTAGCAACCCTGAACCCCCCCCCCCCACACACACATAACAAATCCCAATGTAACACCTGCATAGCACATATCTCAATTTAAGAGGCTAGATAGAAAATCTTGAGTTTTCAAAAGCAGTTTTAATAATGTCAAGTGACTTATGAATCACTGTCACTTTGATATTGTGACATCGATTCAGAAGATAGTTATAGCTCAGTGAGTCATCGCACTGCTGCAATAATCACTTCCTCCTACAACAAACCTTTCAAACCCCTGAATATCTATAGAGTCTGTAGTGGGATCAGCTAGCCTTCTTGAGAGTAGCAGCCACATTTGGTCACATGTGCAGCAAAGAGCTTGTGTCATGTCACATCGACCCTTCTCCTGTTTAGATACTATGTCTGTGGAACAAAAAAGAGTGAAAACAGGATCCTGATCGGGCATCGTCTGGTGCCTGGAGCTGGTGTATTTTTGATGTAGCAGAGGAAGAGCGAGGGCAGTGTCCTTCCTGGTGTTCTACAGCTTCCTGTACTAACTGGAATTTGATTCAGAGCCACTTGTTACATTCACTCCCAATGCCATTGTTTCACTGACCATTGATCTTTTGAAATTTGCTTCCGCTGACAGCACGGCCCTCCTAAATAGTGGTGGAATGTAACTGAGTACATTTACTCAAGTACTTTACTTACGTACAATTTTATCGTACTTTTAACTCCACCATGTTGATTTAACAGCTGTAGTTGCTCATTACTTTGCAGATTAAAAGCTATGCACAGCCACATAGGTGTTTATAATGACTGATTTGCTGATTAGATCTCAAGTCAGGTGTAAGTTGAGTGGAGCCATGCAAAAAATAATGCAACGTCACCAGTAGGCGATTTGAGAGGAGATGCCATACCCCTTGTTAGCAAAATGATCAAACACATTGAAATGTACAACTAAGTTGCATTTTGGGTAATGTGGGCACCAGCTTTTTGACAAGGAAAAAGAAATATATCTGCTTCTGCTGCATCGATTCTGATCCTGAGGTGAGGGAGATGTCAATCAAGAGCAGTTTGCACATGCCCACACTGTCCTGAGAGGTCTAATCGGGCAACAGAAGTGAAAACATCTGTGGGTGGACTTGAAGCAACATTATGTAACTATTTTACTTAAATAACTGCTTCACTGGAACAACGGAACTGGGTACAGGCAGTGAAATGGCCATGTTGCTGTTAGACTAGTGAGTAATATTAGCTGGCTTGCTATGTCTTGTATTGTTGCAGTTGCTTGATGTTTGGCTGTGTTAAAGTTGTAGACTCACTAGTTTTTGATCAAAATGAATGTAATCAGAACAAATGCATGTGTACAGCTGTCCATATTTACAAAGTAATTGCACTCTGAAACTGCAGGGGTGCCAAATTGCAAAAAATCCAATGTTATGCAATGTTACTTTAAGGTACAGTCACATTACACAGTCACATTGTTTTATGAATATTCACTCTGTCTCCTATTCATCTCTATTGAAACTTTTCAATAGAGATGAGTTTCCTTTTTCGATGTGCTCTCCAGCTGTCTCCAGCAGACTCGCAGGACTGTGTTTGAAAATGGAGAAGTTTTTTACTTATTTTTTTTACATTGTGGTATTTCCACTCACTTTACTTAAACAAATGATCTGGATACTTCCTCCATGACTGTTTCTGACTAATCCTCCTCCTCTTTAGATAATCATCATCACTAACAACCATGTGAATCAATGCGTGTGGCACTCGAGCACTTGTATGCCGCATGCAGTAACGTGGGGAAAGATCTGTCAGGTTTCATGTGAAATGTCATTAGTGAGCTGCCATGCTCATCAGTATCACACAGAGTCACTAAACGCATCACAGCCGTGGTTGTGTGGTGATTGCTCTTAATTAAAAAAAAAAAAAAAAAAAGCTTGTTTTTGTCTAATAAGCAACCTCTGCAGAAATTTCCCACATTCATTTCACCTTTTCTCATCACCTGTCTGTTCCCTGCAGGTGATGATGCACTGCAGGTCTGCTCCAGCTGGTGGCAACAGGCCCTTATTTCATCAGGTGCAACAACCACCTTGCGCTCCTACACTCTGCAGGTCTGTCTGAGTCATAATTGGATGCTATTTAGTTGGCTAAAGGCAATGTGATGAACACGTATGACACAAAAGATTAGATGACAATGTTAAATGTCTTTGTGCATAGGATCTAGGCATTTTATTAACCTCAAACTCATTTAGCTCTGAAAATAGGCACAGAATAAAGTTACTGTAATCAGTTTGATTCATTTATTTAACCACCGTTTAGAGAGTTAAAAGAGCCTCATTACAGCAATTCAGCTGTCTGATCAAAGATGTTTAATGCTGGCATTGTTTCATTTTCATCTTGGTTAAGTTGTAAAACCTACTGCCTTTTTTTTCAACAAAACGGTCCTTTTTAAACAGTAAATGCATCACCATCGGGCTTAGACTTAATTGACACCCGTCTGTAAACAATTGCTGAGATTCATCCAGTCAGTTCAAGTTTGAAGCAGGTCTGACGTTCTCCTGGAAATCCTCCACTCAGTGGGTTTGCGTCATTCGGATTGGACAAGCTGCAGCAGCTTTGTTTGACATGCAGCAGCCAGGATTTTGACTGTTCAGGCTGAAAGGATTTATTACTCCAATTCATCCATTAAATACCAGTTTACTGAAAGCACATTTATTAGCAACACAGCATACAGATCATTGTAGGTGAGGTGAAGCTAATTTTAACAATTTTTGGCTGCAACTAATTAGCATTTACTAAGTAATTGATTTAATTGTAAAATGTAAAAAAAATGATGAGACATGCCAATCACACTTTCCTGTCACAAAACTGTTTTGTTCAACAATAGTCCAAAACACAAATACATTTAATTCAGTATCATATATGGCAAAGACAAGTCGATACAAGCAGAAACTATTTGGCATTTTTGCATGAAAAAGATGAATTATTGACTAATTGTTTATTAGATCACCATATGTTTTGCATGTAAAGTCTTAATTTATAAAGCAACTGAAAACTGTAGCTACCAAATAAATTCAATTTGTACTTAACTACAGTACAAGAGTAAATATATACCACTGCCAATAATGCAATATAACAGAGGTCATTCTGTTGTCGAATAAGCACTCTCACTTTTGATGCTTTAGTATATTCAGCTTTTAATACATCTACTTAAGTAAGTATGGATGCAGGATTTTTACTTGTGATGGGAGTATATATACATTGAGGTATTGCCGCTTTTAGTTAAGGGCTCAGTAATTCTTACACCACAGATGCAAAAAAATAATCAAACTAAAAGCTGCTCTCCGGAACAAGAAAGCGTGAGCATAAGAATCACTCTGCATGTCATGTGAAGATGTGAAAAGTGGACCAATGAACCACAGGCATCAGGCAGGATTGGATGCAGCAGAGCGCAGGTCAAAAGTGTTGCAAGGCGGCAGTCAATTACAATGAGAAAAGCAGCAAGGGAGAGTGAGGAGGACCAGAGCAGCCAAATACGCTTGTTAAGTCAAGTCAAAGGATTCAGCAGAGCATGCTGGGCTGAGCTAATACAGCCGAGTTGAGACACACTATGTTATGTCCGGTGGAAACCTGTAGGTGGAGTGGATCCTCCTTCCTGTATGTTCCCACCAAGCATGATGATCAGTCCGCCATCTAAAGCACACTGATATGTTCGCCTGTAATCACCAGTCCTCGTCTTTATTGCCTGGGAATATTGAGCTCTATATGGTCAAACTAGCAAGTCTGTTTTATTAATGTTTCAATTAAAGAAAAAAAACAGGGGAAAGGTTACGGAATAGATGCAGGGAGTGGTTATTATATTGGAAGCATTTTCTATTTGATTATGTTGGATGGGAGTTGAGGAAAGTTCCTCTAGCTCAAGCAACCCCTGGACAGCTGGAATGAGAGTGGGGAGGAAAAAAAGAGACTGGTTAAAGGAGAGAGGGATAAATGAGAAGTTGGTATAGACTATAGGAGCTATGAAATATTTTTATGAACCTTAATGAGATTAAATGTTTAAACTTAGATGAGGGAAAGATATGGTTCTGGGCTGAGTTAGTATTTTGTGTATGGCTATTTTAGAGTTTTCTGCAGTGAGCCAGCTGGCGGTGGAAACTGTGGAGGCGCAGGTGTTTCAGATTTGAGTGGCAGGTGGTGATCTATGTAGCCAGAGTGAACCACCGGATAAATCCATAATTTCTTATTACAGTATGCAAGAATCTGAGAGCCACTTCTGTATTGTAGGTTTTATTTTATAGCACTTGTGAATACACATTTATGTTACAAATATGATTCAAACAAACAAAATTGTTGTAAATTTGAATGTGTTTGATCATTTTGCTAACAAGGGGTATGGCCTCCCCTCTCAAGTTGCCTACTGGTGACGTTGCATTATTTTTTGCATTGCTCCTATCAACTTAGACCTGACTTGAGATCTAATCAGCCAGTCATTATAAACACCTATGTGGCTGTGCATAGCTTTTAATCTGCAAAGTAATTTTTAACTACAGCTATTAAATCAACGTAATCAATGTTTTCTTTGTTGCTGAGTTAATAAGAATATAGAAACCACTCTTGGTGAATATGAAGCTACAGCCAGGAGACAGGTAGCTTAGCTTAGCATAAAGACTGAAACGGGGGAGCAGCTAGCCTGGCTCTGTCCTGAGGTACAACAATCCAAGTCTCTAAGCTCACTAATTGTTATAAAATGTTATATTTCATTTGTTTAATCCATACAAAGACTGCAGTGTAAAAACTATGTTTTACACTTTATAAAATAACTATTTCCACCTGCTTCTAGTCTTTGTGCTAAGCTAACCCGGCTTTTGGCAGTTAAAAAAAATCTGAAGTGTAAAAACAACAATGTGTAAGGTTTTTGGACAATATCATGTTCATTAGTGAACTTTAGAGGTGCTAAGCTAACTGGCAGCTGACTTTAGCTTCATATTTAGTGTGGGTATGAGAGTGGTATCGATCTTTTCGTCTAGTCCTCAGCAAGAACCCGAATAAGCATTTCCCATAATATTGTACTAGCCTATTTCTTTAAGGCATTACTAAACCTTAAAGAATATCCAGCCCCATTCCTCAGCCCGTGAAACCGATTTTCCATTTCCACCCATCAATAAAACCGGACAACCACAACACACAATCCTTGTTTGGGAAATCAATCCTTGTCCTAAAGCTATGATCTCTAAACACTAGCTCTGAAAGTATTTACTAAAACAGTGGTGGCTCCTGGCTGCGTGTTTTAACTTGTAATCCGCACTCAGATTCACAGCTCGCAGCCCAGGAATGTAGGGCTTTTCTACTTGCTTGGGGTGGTGCTGTCGCTCCCACTGTCAGTCTATCATTATGCCAGAGTTGATACAAACACAAACATGCATGCATGCACATGCACACATAAATATGTGTATACAAACACTGCAAGGTATTGCATTGTACACTTCGGCCTGCAAGATCTAGCCCAGAACTAAAAAATATTCACAACATGATATTAGGATAAAATCAACATTCAAAAAGCTCTGGAAAGTGTTTTGAGCTGAAATAAATTATTGATGAGTACGGATGTTGTGTCAACATTCATTCATTGTACTTTCAGACCACACCAGAGTGTATTCACCGAAATGTTAGAACACACACACACACACACACACACACACACACACACACACACACACACACACACACACACACACACACACACACACACACACACACAGACACACAGACACAGAAAGATGATACATTAAAATGATGATCACACCTGTTCTCTGTATCTGAAGGAGCTCCAATGATCAATGAGACTATGAGATGAAAAAGAGAAGAGAGGATTCGTGTTGCGGTATAAAAAGTGATCCCAATCAATTTGATTAGAGAGACACGCTGCACTACTGAAAATGTATACTTTAACATCCTTGCCTCGAATGACAGCTGATCTTTGTTAGAAGTTCAGGGAAAAAAACATTCTCTCCAGCTCCTGTAAAAACTTTACATCCCTGACCCAAAAAAAACCCTTTCTCCTTAGACAAAGGGGTTTGAACAATGACAAATACATGTTTACATTGTGAGTGTTTAAATGCACTTCTTTGGGGAATCTACATTATGTGTTAGCGTGCGTTTGCACAGATTGTTCTGACAGACTTTGAAGTTGCTGGAGGCATTAAGCTGACTGGCCAACACTGTGTCTCCTTCCCGGAGAGGTAATCCACCTTACAGGTCACTGTCCTTTGGATGCCTCAGAGGGCAATCTGTCTCTGTTCTCTATGTATTATCATCATGAGGTGAGAGACCATAGCAGCAAATATGGATGACGTCAGATTTATTTACAGTCTTAAAGAAGACACAGGAGGGCAAAACATGTCCAAGGTGATTACTGGCTCAATGCAAAAGGAGACTGTAAACTCTCTCCCATTGAACTTAAGATCTGTAGACACCTTTTAAAAAGCAGCCCCACTTCTTTAGACTTGCTTTATACATTTTAGGCTTTAGTGGATGTATGTATGTCTGCATTTCCGTTCTGTTGCTTTTTGATCAAATATAACACCTTTACGAATGAACTGTGTTGGTTTACTCACAGTAACGTTTTAGTGCTTAACAACTTTGTATATGAGCTACAGCAACAACGAGCTTTGAACTAACCTTAGCTAGTAGTGTCCCTTAGCTAGTAGCGTAAGTTAACTAGTAGTGTACATCAGCTAGTAGTGTAGTGTACTGTTTGTCAGGTAGTAGGGTGTGTTAGCCAGTAGCATTGTTAACCAGTAGCGTGCATTAGCTGGTGGTGTATGTTAGCTAGTAGCATATATAGCTCTCATGTCTAAAATTCCATACTAACATGCTATTTTGTAGGTTAGATGAGAGATGTTTTAGTATGTCTGAAACCTGAGTATGAAACCAATAGTATGTGAATTGCATACCATTTCCAGTGAAATATTACAGTATGCAAACACTGGACACTATGCTGGCATAAATATCCCACAATGCAAAGCGGTAGGAACGACAACATTCATAACAGACAGTGACAAAGGCAGTTCTGTAACGTAAATAACGCTTCAATTTACATTCCTAAATGTTAAAAATCTGATTTTGTCACCTGCGACCGTTGGACTAATTGCTTACTGTTTTCAGTAATTTAAGCATTAAGCATCTCGCGATTCCGGTTCGCACGGGTCACCATGGTTATGCGCCTCCATCAAGGAGGCTCTCAGGAAGTGATGTGGAAATGACAGCTCTGTGCGTCCGAAAAGGTAAGCTGCATACTATTGTTTTGTGGAGTAATCGTGGCATCATAGCCACTTTTAGATATTTGAGCCGGAAGTTGTTTGTTTTTGTGTGTGATATGAATAATATATACTGTATGTTTCCATGTATTATATGAGTGCACAGAGTAGGCTGCCCTAGAGAATCAGACAGGAAATGTGAGGGTGAAAAGGGTTTTTATTATCTATTTTATATAATGATTTTTTTTTATAAAGGCAAGTATATAGCATGGACCAGTGCCACATACCACAGCATTTAAAGCCTAGTTTCCAATCCTCATCCTATAGATGGGCATTTATCCTAATACACAAAACACAATTAAAAAATACATGCAAACCAGCACAAAAATACAATAAATTTACAATAAAACTAAATGACAAGCATGATGATTCATGGCTACATGATTGATCCCTTGTACTATGAATATTATTTATCAAAAAATAAAAATTGGTTCTTTCAGATATATATACTTACAAATACTGTATATGTCACACTATATTTTTTGTCGTAAGTCAAATTGTGTTATACAGCTGTGTGCTCTTGTTTGTAAAGTAAAACAATATGTTTCTCCGTTTTGAATAAATAAATCCTTTTGGTTTGGAAGGAGAGTAGTGGAGAGATTTTGTGAGAGATGAACTCTTAACCTCTTGCCTTTGGGCTCTTCACAGAGGAACTTCCTGTTGTTTTCTTAGTTACACAGATTGAAAACTCCTGAATGGGTTTTGAATAGCTTTCTTTTACTCTCAGCCATGGGCTATTATTATGAAATAACAGATAGCTGAAGGCAATGTGAAGATACTTTTAAGATAAGAGCTACTTGAACCTGTCTTCTTCAAGGCTAACTAGTACCTCTTAATAAAAGACTAAGTGGACATTTATATTTATAAGGTAATGCCTGTCTGCAGATGTACAATCCTTTGACTGCATTAAAAACTTTAATAGCATGCACATTCCTTTTTGAAGGTAAATTGGTGTGTGAGATTTTATATATCTTGGCAAATACTTTTTTTTGGGCAGCTCATGTTCAGTTTAAACTTCTTCTATTTGGGCAGGTATATTTCCCAGTAGTGAGAGCCCTTAAGTCCACCATGCAAGTACATGTCTCAGGAGATTGAGTGACATCCCCTGCTTTTAAGAGGATTTTATTTTGTGGACCGTGGTGCTAATCTTTTCTGACACTGCCATGCTGGTGGATCTGCTATTCATTCAGGCAAAGCAAACAGAGGAGGGAAGGCAGATTGTTTTGCTTCCTCTGCCCTCATTGTTAAAAACCTCCACTCCTTTAGTTGTCTACGGTCATAATTGCGGCTAAACGCCTAATTTATGATTTTATCAAGTTTCATATATCATCTCATTTGCTCCACTAGCTGCTAAGAATAACATAAAAATTGTAATCGCAGCATGTAGGAGTAAGTCCATACAGAAATTACCTGCTGGTAAAATGCTCCTGGCTAGGAAGCTTAAAGAGAGGAATTATAGATTAAAATTCCTGTGAATCCATGTTGGTGGGCATTGACACAATCTTTGATTTTCCAAACCAGTATGAGGGCTAAAAATCTTTCACATCATCTAACTAAACACCACCATTGCAAGGAATTCTCTCTCTCTCTCTCTCTCTCTCTCTCTCTCTCTCTCTCTCTCTCTCTTTCTCTCGTGTACGTCAGAAATAGGTTTGCATGGAACATCTTTGAACCTGAAAAATGATTGCCTTGGGGCTTCTATTGCCACTCCAACAAGAAAATGTTGTGAGCGAGTGTGGCACATGGTGAATCACGTCTCCTTCAGAAGATTATTCCTCGCATTTTTCACACTGAACCTTTTCATTCACTTTTTTTTTCCTCATTTAGACCCTTCTGTGCAGATGATTAATGTTGCACTGTGATGACAGGAATCCCATGACATGGGCAGACTTGCAAGTTTATGTTTGTTTGTGATTTGTTGCGTTGCATGGGCAGCTACAGGTGCCTTTGTGGTGTATACACAGGAGAGTTCATCCTTACACACTGGGGCAGAAGGCTGAGTACAGTTAGGGCCTAATGAACAGACAGAATGATTTTATTAA